>NC_016089.4:16151473-16451473 GCF_000004515.6 Glycine max
ACTCTTTAGGCAAATCTCTAGGTAAATAGAAGGTAAAATATGAATCTTTTTGGCCCAAGGTGTTATAGCCCACCGCAACATCAAGTAGTTGTTTTGCTACCTCTAATATTTATTCCAATAATTTTTTCAATAAATTTTAATCAATAATAACAAGAATATTCAAAAAAATATTATTAAAAGAGTAAACAATCACTTTGATTTCCAAAAAACATAACTTACTGTCACTCAGTTCCCTGGAAGTATAAAAATTCAAAATAAGATCCTTAAAAGCTTTTGTTAAAGTTAATGCTTGTGTCTTCATACATGACAAGCTATCTACCTATATGACAATTGACGATGTACAAGTGAATGATGTATGTGGCAACTGATAGTGTATATATGAATGATAAATGATAATCTAATTAGTGTCATTTTAGTCCCCGACTAAATTGCCATATGTATATCATTAGTTGTTCCATATATGTCAGATTATCATGTGTCATCTATGTGTGCATCATGAATTGTCTTGTAATAAGATATTCGTATAGGTACAAACATTAAATTTTAATGAAGGTCTTTTAACGATAGGACTAATAAAGTTAATGGTAGATCCAAAGTCATTTGAGGATGAACAATTACACTCTCTCTCACTTTTATAAAATTACAAATAAACATATTGAATTTTTACCTTTTGCGCATTACCTAAATTTATATATTGAACCATCTGTCGACATATCAACATAATGGGGTGGAAATATACCCTCTCACTTTAATAAAATTACAAATAAATATGTTATTTTTTCCTTTTATTTTTATAAATGAATTACTATAAATTCACTATTTCCTAACAGATTAATGATTGTCTAACGACTTATAATGAGAGAGATGTGTTCAAAAAAATGACACATTGACTTAATATGACTCATTGAGTTAATCATTCAATAATTTCTAAACATAAAATCATGTAGAGGATAATTATAAGGTATGTACTTTATTTTATTTGATTATATATAAAGTTTTTGTTATTTTATGATTTGTCTTTATCTTCGTATACATGGTAATAATATATTAATTATTATATTTTAAATAGGTTGTCCTCCCTAATGTATACTCTTAAAGTTTTTTTGAATTTTAATACTTTTAGGACTTAAATGATAATAATTATATTTTCAGGATCAAAGTGGTTGTTTGAGTTATAAAATGCATTGCTAACAGTTTGTTTTTCTATAAATTTTTATTAATGCATTCATTTCTAGTTTTATCTTGTCAAATATGTTCATTGATTGAATATAACATTTTCATATATACAGGCATGGTACTTGATCGAGTTTATTCTCCGTTGGCCTTTGACCGTTTAATAAATACCTACTTCCATACAAAAGAATTGTGCATACTTTGTGGAAAAAAAGAATCTCTGAAAACTCAAAGTGTAAGAATACTGGGATGCTGGTCAATTTATACCAGATTGAAGAGTCTCATTAATTATCAACCGCTTTGAATCCTTATTATGCAGAAGCAGCATGATTGAGACTGAGAAGGCTTTCGTGGACTCTGTTTTGCGCCCATCCATTGCGGGACACATACAAAGATGCATCAGCACTTGCGTAATAATGTTCTCACATGTGCACATGGATGGACCTACACGTGTACGGTTTGAGACGAAGAGGGAATGAATGAATCCCCTTCTTTTAGCGGGCCAACAAAAATAAATTCCATGTGTCTACCAATTCCACTGCATACAGCATCACCAGTCCATAGGGTATATATGTACCCGTAGAAAACATTATCTACTAACAGTTTTAAATTTTGATTCATTAGGTTAGCCGTTAGCTGTATCAATATAATTATAATTAATGTATGCGTACATATGTACAATTATATTATTATATTATATCTGGACTCATATAAATAAATAAAAATATTTTTTTAACTCAAATATAAATAAATCTGTTAAAGTCTAACTTGATTAATTAATAAGGCGTATTATAAATTACTTAATTGATATTGTCTTTAATTTCTTTGGATAAAAAAAATGAATCTAATTAATTCATCTCTAATTAATGATATTACTTCTAAAATATCTTTTATTTATTTACAATTCTATGTTTAAAGAGTCTATTTTATTTATGGTATCAAATTCCAATAAATAATATTTTAAAATAACCTTATTTTTTATTTGAGATTAATAAAATTAAGTAATTTTAAATAACTTTTTTAATCTGTATAAAAGTAATTATTTTTATTTATACATGATTCCCGAGGGAATATTAGTTTTGATCAGCATATACAATGATTAATATTCATCATCTTTAACCAGGCTTGACTCCACGTAGTGCTCATGCACATAAGTTATTTGAGAAAAAAGTGCCTATGAAAGAAAATTATCATGTGTTAAGTGGATATAGATAAATAATTAATTGAGGCATGGAAAGTAGCATTAGTGCATTACTTTTTAATAGGCCTAGCTAGAAGCCATGCACGCCCTGATTTGGAGGTTCAAATATTGCTACACCTTATGTTATGCGCCTACGATATGAGATAACTCCTAGCTTGCACCAGGTGCCCATATTGAATGGTTAAGAATAAACACCTAGTTATCCCTTATAATCACTAGGAATAATAGTGATATTTTTCTGTATGATGGCTTTCACGAAGAGGGATATTATTCCTTTACAGCAAGTAGGTGAGTTTTTATAAATTGATGTTTTTTTTAGAGAAATAATGAAAATGATGTTAAAAAAACAGTGTCAACTAATATACTTATATAAGAAAAAGGTCATGCATGCGAGTTTACCACAAGACGTCTTATTTGATTAAGTTGTATAAATGAATCGTGAGCGCCAGAGTTCTCCCCCGATGCATTTCACTCCATATTCCCGTCTTCTTCTTTCTCTTCCTTTTTATCTTGTAAGACCTTGTATGAGCCTCTCTTTAGGCTCTTTCAATATTCAACGGATGAAAGCAACAATTAAGAGAGACGGAAACATCTCATTATTCCGTCTTTCCTTCACTTGGAGTGGCATGACAAAGGACGAAAACGAAGACTGCATATGGTCCCTGATAAGATAGTTTTTACCAAAATTGTACTAGGGTTCTAATCAACCAAACCAATTTAAAATTAGTTCAAAAATTTATTCAATAATTAACTCATTAAATTTTATTTATGATGAGTTAAATGAACTAGATTTTAGTTTAAAATTGAATTTATTAAATAAATGAGCTGAAGTTAAATTATATATAATTTGACTTGTTTAATCTATAAATTAACTAAATTGTTCATAAAAAAAATAATTAGCCAGATACATATTAAATAAGTTTAATTACCCATTTGTTTTGGTAGTTATCAAAATTTTCTATTTTTTGTTCTTATACTTAAAAATATCTCTTTTAGTTGAATTAATTGAGTAATTAAATTTATTAAATAATATATTTTTATATTATTAACTCATATAGTTAATTTTTAATTAATTTCATATTATTTTATTTTTGCACTTTATCCTTTTCTACTCAGTTTTTTTCACTTTACATTCCTTTCACTTCTTTTTATTTTCTTTCCTAAATCAAACGTACAGTTAAGAAAAGTGAATAGTACAAAGGATTTTTATTTAATAATTTTATTACGAGTTGGATACAAAATATAAATATAAAAATATATAAGTGACTAGGATATTTGGCAAAAGTGATGGACTTGTATACTTTGTAGGCTATATTTGAAAACTAATTGAAAGTTAACAAACTAAGTGATAGTTACAAAAGTTAGTTTATTAAATTATAAGTATTTAATAAAATTATTAAATTATAAGTATTTAATAAAATTAATTATTGAAGTAGTTAAAAAATGTAAAATGTCAAAAAATAATAAAATTATAATTTATTTAAAAAAGATAGTTAAGAAATTTGATAAATATTTTAAAGATAAACATAAAATAAAAAGTTAGAAACTAACATTTTAAAAAATTTAAAACACTAGAAATTACTAAAAAATCTTATTTACCGAACAAGCAATGCAGACACGTTTTTCAATTAATAAAACTAATTAAAAACTAACTGAAATGCTTTGTCAAATATAACCTTAATCTCAATATGTTTTTAGTCACTAAGAGTAATTTATAAGCTAAAATATGTTTGTAGTCTCAATAAATATAATTAAATTTTATGCTAGTCCTTTGAACTTCTTTTTATTAGTTTTGGTTCTCATAACTTTTAAAACTTTCAAAAATAATTTTTCTCTTTATTTATTATAAGATGACATGCATTTAAACATATCATATTGAATATCACTTTTTTTTAATTATCATAATATTGATATAGAGTATCAATCTATTTTATTAAAAACTAATCTTTATTAAAAAATTGGATTAGTAATCATTAGTGGAGTCTTTCTTCTCAACCTATAACACTTTTTTGTTTACAACATTCGAACTTAAGACCTTATTTAAAAAAATCAAACTTAATTTTACTCGAATCAATAACTTATTAATTTTCAGATGTGACATTAAAATAATCATTCAAGTGATAATATTAATAAATGATAATAAAGGTTATATTCAAAAGTTTTAAAACTTATGACGAGTTAAACTAATAAAACATTAAAAAAATGAAACTTATCTATATTTTTAGAGAATAAAAACATATCTAAACTTAAGTTATAAGAAGTTGAGTTTAAACCAGTTACTAACAATATATAAAAAAAAGACATGCAACCTGCAAGAGTACGTTTCTATAGATATGTACATTTGTGTTAAATTAATATGCTTTTGCACAATTGATAGATAGTTATGTTTTTTAAAACTATTATATTGGGTTTGATTTCTGATCATGTGTATGAAATGATTCCTTGGGAGAGAAAGAAAATCTTTTTCAAGGATCTCTATATTTGGAAAAAAAATAATCTCTAATTATTGCTTAGGAGATATCATTGGTGTAAGAAAAAAGATAAAATAAAATTGGAAAACAAGGAACAATAATTGCTTAGATAGAAAAGTCCACTGGATGAAATCTAGAATCCAAAATATTAAAGGCCACTTTATGGTAAATGTAATTTTTTGGGTTTTTATTATTTTAAAATACAAGTCTACAACACATTTATAGTAGAATTGATTTTTAATTGAATTTTAAAATAATTTTATCAAAATTTAAAATTTAAAATAATTTTAGTTTTTAATTGCAAAAAATATTTCAATTCTTTCATCTCATTTGAAAGCATTGTTATAAAATGGTATTTTATTTTAGTTTTCAGTATTATAAAGTTATGATATATTTTTATAATACTATGTCAGAATAATAAAATGGTGTACGATTTTTAAGATATATATATATATATATATATATATATATATATATATATATATATATATATATATATATATATATATTCTAGATTTATTCTTAGATCATTTTAAAACACATCATCATAAATATTTTATATAAAATTCAGTATTATTATATTTATTGAATAGGATTTAAGTTTTATTAATATTGGCGCCCCTCCCTAATGACAATCCCTTCGAATTGCAATTAGTCAATAATCATTATTAATGTTACCATTTCTTTCATAACAATCATTCTCATCCCATTGTTACTACCACTGCAACAATTACTATTTGTGATTATTATCATGAGGATCATTTTCATTGATCACCACTATAACAATCATATAAATATATTGTAGTTATTATTATTATTATTAGTATATTGATTGTTTTCACTGCCATTTTTAATATCACCATAATATCTATCATTATCACGTATTTAAAAATGCTATTATAAATATAGTCACTATTACCACCAAGATGATTTCTTACCAATGTCGCCAGTACCATTTCCATTACTACAAGTCCACCAATATTTTCTCTATTGCCTCCCCTTCTCTTGTCCCCCTGCCTCTCCTTCTCTTGCTCCCCAATCCGCTTCTCCCCTTCCACCAAATAAAATTGATCGAATTAAGAAGTAATAAGCAATTTTGATTTAAGATTTAATATATAAAACTTAAAGAATGAGAGTAATAACTTTTAAGCCAAAAGTTATAAAGCGGGAAGTTAGCTTTAATTTTAAAAAAGAAAATAAAACTTTAAACTGAAAATGAAGCTAACAGGAGCTGGTTTAGGTTGCAATTATATTCAGTGGCCAAAAGGCAAATTAAACTATCTGTCCAAAATTATAAAATGCTCCAAATTAAATATGCTATTAAAATTAATTATAGTGGCCGAAAAAGGCATCAGGGCTAGCTTATCGATAAAAGCCGAACAACCTCCTAAATTGAAAGTGTTGTTTTGACAATATCTGACTTTAAATACTTCCTTTTGTTAAAAAAAAAAACTTTAAATATTTCCCGATACGTGTTCTACGTATGTTAAGTAAAACCTTGTCGCTTAAGTGGTTGAGATTTCGATCACAACTTATCCTGTGGGAAGTGTTAGAAGATTGTACAAGGATTGACCGATGGCATAATTGAGTGTAACTGAAACATTTTTTTTCTTCCACGTGTCTTGGAAATTAAAATAAAGATAAAGGCCAGAAAGTTCAAAGTTGCATTAACCAAAGTAGGAGCAGTTAATTTTCTCCCACATGATGATCAAGTTTCATAACATTGTAGGCATTAGCTATATATATAGTAAGCTAGCCACCCTTTTATATATAAAATACATACCAAAAAAGCAAGACTGCATTTTTTTTTATACAGAATTCCTCTTTGATACATAAGCTAAAGAGGACACTCAAGAAAAAGAAGGGGTGTCCCTTGACTTAAAACATTGTATATATATATATATATATAAAAGATGCTCCTTCATATATATCTTAAGGAGCTAGCAGCTTCTTATATTATATTATTGGAGTGTGGATGAGTACTAGCTAGAACCATATGGCCTTTGCAGCCATGAGCATTTGTTTGAGAGAGCCATCAACATGGAGGGATATGACATCCTTTGAAGACCCCACAAATTTTCCACCAATGAACACTGCTGGCACTGAAGGGTTGCACCCCATGCTCCTCAAAGCCCACTCCATTTCCCTCCCATAGCCATCTTTGTCTAGCTCATGCACTGCAGGGCTTGCTCCAAGCTCATAGAACAGTTGCGTGATGCTGTGGCACATGTAACATGAACTCTTGGTGAATATAACTGCTGCCTTCTTTGATGCCAACTCTCTTACTCTATCCATTTTAGCAACTAATAATGAAAGAAATATAAGAAAAATTTATCTCTAAAAGGCCTTGTTAATTGTTTTTCTTCCCTGGAGGACTTTGAGATTTGATCTAGTCTTATTTATAGGGGTTGGCTCAAGGATCGATAGTGGAGTAGTGCATTAGAAATAAAGTAATCATTATTATCGGAAAGGAAAAGGAAGAAAGTTCCTTCGGATATTTGTTTGGATAAGAGAGAAATGCTCGCTGATCATTTGATCGATGGTGACTCTGACAATGGAACACAAGTTGCATTTAGAATCACAACTGTTCATGCAAGTGATAATTCAAATCACTTAGGGTTCCCGTACTAGCAATCAGTGCAGCTGGAATAAGAACAATGTGTATATATGTAATTTATTAACTCTTTCGGCCCTGGTTCGCAGCATCAACTGGATTATTCTAATGGGTTAATTTATGCAAACTTCTCTGAGGCAGATGGCACAAAACAATGTTGCGTTGTCAACACAATCAGCCGAAAGAATGGAATCCTATATCCAATACAATTAGTAGTATTATAATAATAATAATGCCTACAAGTCAAAGGCCACGAAAGAGTTACAAGTGTCATATACATGTATACATCATCGGCATGGCCAATCTTACCCTGCCCATATTTTTCTAAAGGGAAAGATATATATATATATATAATAACAAATAAAAAAGAGAAAAACATGGAACATGATTGCGCTAGTAATTTAGATATTTTACCGATTCCTTTGTCTATACATTGAGGTGAGATAAATGGTTTTATTTTATCATCCCCTACCCACTTATGATATGTAACATGTTAATTAACTGTAGTATTCATTTTGGTTGTGAATCATATTATATGGTGGGTTGCGAGGGAAGCTAGCTGATGTGGAGATAAGTGTTTATCCAATTCGATCGTTTCCAGTTTGGTCCCCGCATCAGATTCATGGAATAGGAAAACAGTGGCAAGGGTCCGACAATCCTATGTGCATATGGCCCATTGGGTATGGAAGGGATCGCTAACTCCCCTCTTGAACACCATTGACACAGTGGTGACATGTCATGAAAATTAATTACAATACTACTGTTTGATTTCATCAATGATCTCAACTACCCAGGGTATAAATTCCTTGGCTGGCTGTTGCAAGCAATCACGTTTACTTTGCGGCAAACCCTTGTTCGTAAAAAATACTCCTTCTTTTTGGATTCAAATACAAATAAAAATATCTAATCATTGATTAAAGATGTTAGTTAAATTTATTTATTTTTCTTGATTTCATATAAGAATGATGTTCTTAAACTACCCATAATTGTAGTTACCCGAGATCGGTTTGGCTCCTCCAAAGTGAGAGAAATAATGTACTTTGCGACAACCCTTGTTTCATACTCTCTCTATTATTTATAACTATTAGATTAATGGTGGTTGGAAATTTGACAGAAGCAAATATTGAAAAATTATTGAATTGATGTAATTTATTTAGAGAAAATTTTAATTTTTCATTGAACACTAAAAATACCGGTCAATAAAAAAATTATTTTGTTGTTAAATATCTGTCATTTTAGAAGGAAGAAAATAAAGAATATTAAAGAAAAAGAAAATACTCTGGCTGTTAGTTTTTCTAGTCATAGAGTAGTTTTATCTCACGAACGTGCATTAATAATCTTTATTATAATGTGGAAATTTTAATTTTGATTCAAAATTCACATAGAAAATATTTATAGTATTAGTATAAGTTTTGTCTTTAAAAAAAATATTACCGACACAATTTCTAACTCATTTTTTTCAACACATGAAATATTTAAAAACGTTATTATAGATAAAAAGTATTATAAATGATATAATAAAAATGAAAGAGAAATATAAGATGAATTTAAATTGAAAAAAAGTTTGCTTACAAAATTATAAATATTTCTCTCTCCATTCTAGAATATTACATTTTAAAGAAAAAAAATTCAAAATTAATATCACTTTACAAAATCAATATTACATTAAAGTTTTTTTTTTCAACATACGCTACCCTTAATCAATATTCCATACATTAATATAACATTCTTTTTAATTTCCGTAAACTCTTTCCTGAAAGTCACTAGTATTTACTTTTGCATTTACTATCATTGCTATCATTGGTTAGTTCCAAAAACCACTTATACTTAAGTGCAACAATTAACTGCACGGAGGTGAAGTTTTGAAAGGGTTCAGCACGTTAAGTGCATATGCATTATTGTGGGAATTTGTTGCATTCAATGATAATAGGTGTAAATGAGTATTTAATTAGAGGGATGAAGGGTAATTAGAAAGTTCATTGATATTTTTTTTATATAAAATTTAATAAATTAATTATATTTTTAATATCTGTGTAACGACTTTAAATATGTTTTGAAATAGTGAGATATAAATAAGATTCATTAAATACGGATTAAAACGTGATTTTTCTGAGCCATGACAAATTTCATGACAATAAAGTGTGTATTGAAATTAAAAAAGTATGTTTGTGTTATATTAAGATTCCTTAGGAATATAATTATGACACTTTTAACAAATGTCATAATGAGTTTTGTTGAAGAATAAAAGATAAAATATCTAAAAAATATTTAATGAATTTTAAAAAGTGTTCTTAATTAGAAACTAAAATTTTATTCTTCGTTATTTTAATTTTAATTTTTAAATTTTGAATTAATTGATATATTTAAGACACTCATTATAAAAAAGAAGGAATAAAATAAATATCAACATGTATGAATGTACAGTAAGAATTTGGTGGAAGGTATAATTTAAGAATATGGTAAAGATGAAATGGATCCATCTCCATGTTTGGTTAGGTCAAGATGAGAATAAGAGATCATTCTTACAACGTAAGAATAAACATTCTATCAAGTGACGGAATCTGTATTTAATTTCACTAAAATAAAGGTAATAGAGATAGCTTAACCCATTATGTTTAGTTTTTCAGTCCCAGGATTATTTCGAGTCAAATTGTTTTTGAGTGGAAAAAAATTATGCTAGAAGACATATAGCTCACCTTAAATTTTTCATTACCGTAAATAAGACTAAAATTAAGGCTTTGTCATTTTAAAATTCATAAATTAAATTTTTGCTTGTTTCACACTTGTAACATTACTAAACATAAAAGAATGGAGCCATTATTTATTAATTATTTTTTTATCATACCAAACAAAGCTTAAGAATGAATATTTTAAATTGATTCTATTTTTTATTTTCACTTTTATTCCTTTAAAAACATCACATATAAGATAAGAGTAGACTTATTGTAGTAATTTTTGTAAGATTTTTACCATGGGTCATAGTTTTAATGACAGGCATGTACCGTGTGCATGGTTAGTTTCTAACATAGTAATTTTGGTGAAAACTCATAATCTTTAACTCAGGACAAAAAAACCTAATTTAGACTATGGATTGAGCTTTCCAAAATATAAAGGGAATGTTGTTTTATTTTTGTAAAGTGCACAAAGCTTTATACATATATTGATAGATAGATAGAGAGATTCAAATAAAACTTCATTTAACCATAAAATCTTCATAATATTTATCAAACAAAAAATTGAATATCTTAAATATATAATTTATGAAGTCTTAAAATATCTCAAACTTACCACCATTATGATCACCACCATTGTTATGACGGTTTCCATTACAACTGTCTTGGTCATCACCGCAATTATCCCCATGATCGTCAACCGTTGTCACAACCAACATGATTGTTATTATTGTCACTATCACCGCTACTACTATCACCACCACCACCACCGTGATCACTACCATGCAGTAATGGCAGTGGCAATGACGATGACAGTCATGGCGACAAAGGTGGTGACGATCATAGTGATAATGATATGTCTATGATAGTTTAGATATTTTAAGACGTGATTTGTTTGATAAATTTTTTAAAGATTTAATGGTTATATTAGATTTTAATTTGAATCTTAAGTATTTTAATCTTAATTGTCTATTATTTTTAATCTTGCAACTGTGACAACTATTACACTATTTTTATAACTTGATATACAATGTGATTTTTATTGATTCAGCCATTGGATTATATTTACATATCACCAAACTTGTCTGTGTCAAATTTTATCAAAATTGAACAAAGAAAGCAATGAAATGATTCATATTTTAGTATATTTTAAAATGCTTATATTACGTCTATTTTAATACATATGGATGAGGTAACAGATGATTTTGGATTAATACGAAATTTTACATATAAGATCTATGTAAAAGGAACTTTCAATCCAACAATGAATTTTAAGAAAATATTATCTAGTTGAAAGTTACAGAATAGTGATATAGTTGTCAAAGTTATAGCCACCATGATTGTTATAGCCACCACCATAATCATCACCGTTATAACCACTCTCACCAATCGTCACCATTTCTATCTTCATGACCGTTGTTCTCGTTGTTGTCGCCACTATCACCCATGATAATTGAGATGTTTTAAGACTTGATTTGTTTGATGAATTTCTTAGATATTTAATGGTTATATTAGATTTTAATTTAAATTTTTAAATATTTTAAGTTGAATCGTCTATTATTTTTAATCTTAATCTAATCATTGTTATTAATTGTTCTCATATAAAAAAGTCATATTTTTTATTTTTATATATATAAACTGATTTATTATGCAATACGACTAGTATAACGTAACACCAATAATAATGAAAATAAATGCCTAATCAAAACCGTGAAGAGATAGATGACTGGAGGCTGGAGCAATAGCTGATTGATGACATATGCAGATTCACCAATCACCACTGTCACACTAGCCTAAAATCTTCACGTGAAGACTAAGTAATAAGATTCCGCTAACAGAATCCAACGACATGGATTTGCACATTGTATGATTGCGATCAATTCAAATGTGTATACCTTCGAAGTTAAAATGTAAGCTATTGTATATCTTTACCTTATAATGCTTTTTAATAAGCGGCTTTGTAAAAGACTAATATCAGTATTGATACTTAATTAAAACAGATACCGACAAAAAGGTTCAAACTAATATCAGTATGGATATAACAAATAATTTTGTGGGCTAATATGATTTTATAATATATACTAACATATATGTCATCGGCATTTAAAGAAAGATAAATATTATAATAGTATACTCACAACAATGTCTGTTGCCACATGCTTGCGGCTGACAAGTGAAAAGTGCTTATATATTTATGCCTAAAACACCAACGTTAAGACAAATATAATCCTAAAATTAAAAACCTTGAATTTTGAAACAAAATCATTTAGAAAAGTTGTACGTATAGAAGGGTCATATATCCACCAATCTAGATTCAACTATGCGTGCTGGCATTACTCAGAAGGTCATAATGAAAGCACAAGGGAACAACACCCTATTCATATTGAGTGCAACTCCCTCGATCCTGCAAGTGGCAGGTAGCAGACTAACACAATAGTTAGAGTTCTCCGCAAATATCATGCAACAAAAAGATGGAGAAGGTAAGCTTGAGCTGCAAATGTTGCCTCACCATCTGCCAAATGTCACTTGGCTTGTACAACTCTCGCATCAAAGTGAATTGCACATGTGCCTTTATCTGTAACCACACATGCCTTCTTGTGCTGACCATAACGTCATCACGAGAAAGGACATGTACGTGTATGGCTTCCCAACAATGAAAATGTAAGAGACATGAAACATCATCCAGTGTCACGGTCATGTCCTCATCCAGTGTCATGGTGTCCCTATGTCACTACTCAACAAACGCAAAGAATGACTTTATTTACCATGCCATACAGTGCACGTGTGAGAGGAGCCAATCCTAACTCCTCAACATGCCTCAAAATGTCTAGATGTGTCGGCATGTCCAAAATCTTCGAAGCATTACTGATCGACATGCTTCAATGTTCGCTTGTTCAGTCCTTCCTACAATTGTGGGGCAATATGATCCATCGCTCGTGCTCCATCTATGTTGCATCATCCTGTGACTCTGGTGCCTCCTCTAACGCATAAGCAAAAATAACGTGATCAGTAAAAAGTGGCTCGTCATATCCTCAAGCAACCTCTAGCTCCTCCGCACTCGTTCAATAACATGGAATTGATGGACTCGCATCATCCCCGTGTGACATATTTTATAACAAAAAATTGATTTAATAAAAAAATACACAACAAAAACTTGCTTTCATTGAATCATAAAAAATATGGAAACTATACTTTTGTTTTGTTAACTCATTAGTAAGTGCATCAAATTATTACAAATAGTAAAGTAAAACAGAAGTTCGAGTGTCGAATCCATAGAGATTTTGTTTATACTCAGAATTATGCATATCCAATTTCCAAGGAATTAATGAATTGATTTAAAGATTTGAGTGAGGGAAAATTCAAAGTAAATTGACATAAAATTAAACTAGTTATCTAACACGTGCAAGGGAAGAAAAACAAAGGCTCAGAGCGATGGGACCACAGTTGATTCAAAATATGAATTTGTTGGGATTTAACCTACCAAAACTACTCTCGATGTAATGCTAATGATTTTTTTCTATTTGATATTATTTCAATTATCACCTACATCTACTCATATACTTTAGCTATGATCCCTCACATGAAAGAGCTTAATTTATGTAATTTCTCTCCTAATCTCTTAAGAGATAAACTAATTAAATTGCAGTGTTAACATATATGCATTCAACAGGCTAAATAATACTATTTTGTCCCTAAAGATGAGTTATTTAGATGATATTTTCCATTTCTTAAGAGATAAACATTTCCTAATTCCTACACCCTAAAACATAGCATGAATATGGGTGGTCAAACCACAAGCATGAAATTACGGACAAAAAAGAAACAATGAAACTAAAATAATCATTAAATAGATAGTAAGAATTATTACATCAAGAGTGTTTCGTTGCAAAACTTCCAACAATTAGTGATTTAGCCTCTCATAGTCAAGACGGACTTTACAATTGCAAGAGGGTGATGGGAAGTGAAGAAGAATGGAGATGGAGGGAAGGAATGACTCTTAATGGTTGATTTCCCTTCTTCCTTCATGAACCCTAGCTTTGGCTCTCTATGGAATCTTCAATAATTTCGTCCAAGACTGAATGAATAATCAATGAATGATTTCCCCTTTTCTTTTTCTCCTTTAAAACACAACTCTGTTTTGTTATTTTTTGCAACCTCACGTTAAGCACGACTGCATGTTGAACGAAAGTCTCCAGATCTTCACTTCTCTTCCAAGCTTTATTATGTGTTTCTATAGTAAATATAACACCAAAACATTATAAATTCACAAGTTTAAACACCTATGGACAAAAACTTAGATGATGCCAAAATTCTAATTATTTACCCAAAAAGAAAGAATAAAAGAGGGAAAATCTAACAATTTATATTGACTTAATTACAAGATATACTTATGTACAACAATTATCATGTTTCCACGACGTTGAAAGAAATGAAGGAATGTAGAGGTTGGGGGAGCATAGGGGAACTTGAGGGAGAGGTTGGGAGAAAAAGGGGAGAGATGAGAGCTTGGGAGGGAGAGAGGTTAGAAAAGAAATAAGGGATAGTGGGGGGGTTGTGCATTGGGGGTGTTTACGGGGAGGGGGTAGGGGAAAGGATGGGAGTGGGGGAGTAATTTCCTAAGAGTAGAGGCGCCAAGAGCAATTGAAGAAGTGCCAATAGCAACCCCTACCTAGGCTTTATTACAAATGGGTTAAAATAAGGCCCACCCAGCGCGTGTGTAATACAACTATTATATAACAATATGTGCGCTTTTGTTTCATGCACCCCCTATATACTACATGCATCCCCCTTTGAAAAAAATCTAAAAAAGTCGCTCTTCCTTTTAAGTTTTTCTTACCCAAATAAGTTTCTTCACATCTCAAGTGACCGGTCCTGCCTTTCAGAATAATAAGCATATAAAACCGGATTAATTGATTTGAAATCGTAGTTATATTCCGGAGTATGCACTACGGAATTATATATACATTATTCCAAAATGTTTATTCCAGAAATATACAACTATAATTTCATAACATGCTATATGGAAATGGATTTAATTTTCTGGAATAATTGATCCACAAGTATTTGTTTACAATTCTGTAAGCATCAATCTTTAACATAGTTTTTTTTTTTATTGCACTCTGGATTCAGTAGTCCGAAATTGCGTATTTATTCTTCCAGATTCACGATTCTGGAAAGTTTTAATATATAATCAGAGGGATGATTTAAATGGCCTATTTGTATTAATTTAAGACTAAAAAGTTCCATGTCCATCGAATATACAAAGTGGGAAAAGAAATTGCAATTTAAACGTTAACATGATATGTTAAAACTGAATATTACTATACAGAACTGAGTGCTATGCTAAATACAAAGTTACAGCCAAATCGGGGGCTACTTTATTGTAGGAACTTTCAGTTACTTGTAATCTTGTATTATATGCATTTCTTGCTCAACCATTTCATTTCATGCCTTAGAGCTTCAACAAAACATCTCCCATACACTCTGCATATTCTCCCACCACCAACACCTTTAAAATGAAAAAAACAAAAAAACACTCAAAAAGCATTATATTACCTTTGTTCCGTTGGGGACAAGATTCTGCAGAGTGCAGACAATAATATATTTAATATGGTATCCAATCGCATCACATAATCAAAGCAAGAGAGAAATTGTATTTCAATAAATTAACTTATCTTCTAATTAAATGCACTTTCAGTACTTCTGGCACATCAAGCTTCCTTTTGAGCTTCAAATGCTTGGATGAAAAACAATAGGTTCCACTTGGCTCTGATCAAAACTCTCTGATTTATCACTTCTCTCATCTTCACTCAAACTGACATTCTCTTTCATGTCAGAATATTGGACACAACTCACACAAGAGCTACGGTTTTTCTCATGGAATACCTATTATGGAATATGTTTATATTATTCTGTAATAGGTATTTTGGAATACCCTTCAGGAAGAAAAAAATAAAAAAACAAAACAAAAATAAGAAGAAAAAAATGGCTAACCTGATACGAAGTTTTAACGGCGGTCACGGTGGTCCTCCAACCTTCAACGCGGTGCTGGACAATTGACGCTGGAAAAGAGGTGCTTCAGGTTGCAGCTAGGCAAGGGAGGTGCTCCGCCATCAAAGTTTAGGAAATGAGGTTTTAGGGTTGAAGCTTGTGGGATGGGCTATCATTTAACTCCATCATATTATTTTAATTAAAATATTTCTTTTCATTCAATTTCACCAAACAAGGGCTAAGAGTCGGTAAGGGTAATTTTGTCCATTGAAGGATTTTACTTCTTTTATGGGATGCAAGCAAATCTAGGAGGTGCAGGAAGCAATAGCCCAATATGTGACCAATAATGATAGCATTGAAGGCCCAATTGAAACCATGAAGAGATTACTCGAGTAATAGCTGATTGATAAACATGTGCAGATTCATCAGTGTTATGCTAGCCTAAAGTTTTCACTGAAAGATTGTGTATATCTTATGATGTTTAATTGTGTATACCATCCATAATCTAATACTTTGAGCCACAAACAACTCCATATTTGGCACATGTTAAACGTATATGACTTTTACTCCAAATAGTCAGGGGAATATAAGTTTTAAAGTTGTACTTAAGCATAATCTAAATCGCCTACCAGACAGTGACAGATAATGTCTAGCAACTAGCAAATACCTTAATCTATAATCCTTGACACGCTCTTTCACGTGGAGATTGTCACATCCCTTGACACCCTCTTCCACCACTTTTTCCAATATATACACACCCTTTTTCTATTTTTCCCGTCTTTTTCTTAATCACTTTTACCATATATATCCCTCTTATCTAACCATTACGGATCAAAAAGGACGTGACATTATGATTGAGTTGAGTGAGGATTCCAATAGAAATGTTAGCTTTAAGTTGTGGGGTTGCTAGTTTACAAATCAAAAAGAAAAAAATAATAAATCCATAATTATGAAAACAATGGTTCATATTAACTGAATAAATAACTAACTGTTTACAAGTTAGAACACAATTTTGTAGTCCCACATGTAATATATCGTTTTTGGTAAAATAAATGAAAATATTTTTATTTAAAAATTAATAGAATTTTTAAAAATTAAATAAATAAGGAAAAATAATTTTATTAATTAAAATAATGATTTTATGGTAAATAAAATAAATATTTTTGTAAAAAAATAAAAAGAATGTTTTATTTATTCATTTGATAGGAAGTAAAATAGAGTTCATTTTTATAATATGTTTTTACCCTCTCTCTTTCTTCCAAATTCATTCTCTCTTCTCTCTCTGAGAACCTTCTTTTTTTCCCTTATATACCTAAACTTATTCTAGTAAAACTATAGTTTCAGACTCATTAACCGTTGAATTATCTTGAAATTTGGACACCAGGGACAGAGACAGAGAGAGAGAGACAGAGAGAGAGAGAGAGAGAGAGAGAGAGACGACCCTCGCACAAAGACAATGAAATTGAGGCTCCAACCCTAGCAAAGAAACTAGAGGAAAAATTTGAGGAATCTTAGGAAACCACTAGAGACACCATTATTGTTGCCGGACTACGCACATGAGTCCACTTAGAGGTAAGAGATGAGTTTATCGCAATTGGGGTTAGAGTGAACATGTGTAGGGATCCTTAGAGGTTCAAACTGATGTATATTTTGAGATTTTTATGATTATAATTCTGCCTTTATGATTATAATCATGAGATTGTTATGTTTGACGGGCCAATTAATGTCCTAATGCAAATTGGTTGATAAAATTGAGTGTTTTAGTGTTTTTGAACCTATGATTTTGATTCCATTGTTCCTAGGATTTGTAAAATTGAGTGCTTTTGATATGATTATGTGAAATTGTTTGAGGGATTTTATTACCCATGTTGTGAGAAATATTTTTGTAAAATTCGTTTGTGCTTTGGACAAGATTTACTAGATTAGCGTGATAAATTATTATATTGAGATCATGAAATTGTGATTGAGATATAGTGTGAAAGTGATAAATTGAATATGTACGTGATGAATTATGAGATACATCTGTATTGAGATATTGTATGTATTGAGTTATGAGCTATAAACTGTGCAATCACACAACTATAAGATCATTTAAGGACGACAAGTTAATGCGCGACAAGTATTAGGATGAGATCCACTGTGGAAACCTGATGAGTTGAATCACTTTGAGACGCGACGAGTTAAAATAACTTTGAAAACAATTGAGTAGTTGTGTGTATTACATAATTCATAGGTAAAATTTGTGTTTGTACCATGTATATATTAATATTGTATGATGTGTATATGATTCATGAGGTGTGATAACATGTTGCTGTAAGAATATAACATTGTGATTGAGATTGAGTGTATCTGATAAATTGAGTATGTGTTGAATTGTAAGATACATGTGTATTGAGATGTTGTGTGCATTGAGTTGTGAGCTATGAATCGTACAATCACATGATTGTAAGACCCTTTAAGGGTGACGAATTAATGCACGATGGGTATTATGATGAGATCTATTGTGGGAACCCGACGAGTTTAATCATTTTGAGACACGATAAGTTAAAATTATTTTGAGAACAATTGAAGAGTCATGTATTTTGTACACAGTTCATAAATAGAATTTGTGTGCTAAAATATTTTCTAGGTTGGACCTGAATCAGGAGGGAGAGATCCTAACAGACTCTTCAGAGTCTAGGCATTGAGGGGTAAATACCAGTTCGAGTGCTTCTTTAAACATGTGCTAATCTCACATGGTTGAAGCATTCTAGCAAAACAACATAACCCTGACTGGTCTCCCTATGATTTTACCTAGTGAGAGTCACCTGACTTACCAGTGTGTGGTCTGTCTTGTCATGTACTCCTAGGTGTCCGATGAGGTTTTTTACTGGCATGATACCACATTGCATATAGTATTGAGTCTTATTGTATTTATTACATAATGTCTGTGTAATGATCATTGTGACTTGCTACATGATGGTGGGTAATGCTTGTGTGTGTGTGTGTGTGTTTGGATCCTGTGATAATCTCGAAATTTGTATTCGTGGGAGTAAATGACTAGGTGGATTGTTGTAGGAAATCTTGTGCTGGAGGACGTCGAAACATAATGTTCTGATAGAATGTGACATTGAGACATGAGTTTCTGTTTTAATTGCATGATGTTCCAAATATGTCATTTTACTTTATTTTATTCTACTACTTGAGTTCTTTTGTAAACTTGAACAATCTTGTTTTGAATTAGAATTTTTTTATATTTTTAATTGATAAGTTTTTAATTTGATGATTAATACAAATATGAATATTTTGCCCACTTGATCTCTTTTATACTTAGAAAATAAAATCTCTTTAATTAATTTTATATTTTTATATATGATATTATATAAATATGTATGTCAGGATAGAAAACATCACACCACATATGCCAAATTGTCCTAGCCTTGAGGCTCCATCGACCTTAACAAGTCGCTTAACTTCTTTTTCTTAACTTGTCAAGCATTAGTCTCCTGTTTTTGTTCCTCTCGGTTTGATTCGAATCAAATAAAACCTTGAGTTCAACTACAAGTCAGAATTTTATTATGATCGACGAGTTTTAAATCAATGCTGTTAATGCAGACCAATCATCTCTTGTTTTTGGGTAATAACGAAAGTGCAGGTGTTTAGTGTTCTATCTTCGTGCAAGGAAGTGATCTGAGGCCATATGCTTTTATTTTATAATTTAAAATTGTTAGTATATATATATATCACATGTAGTTAAAAATATTTTTCTTCTAATCTGTAACATGAATGTAATATAATCACCAAAGAGGAATAATGTTTAGAGTACAACCAAATTATATCACAAGGTGATAATATGTGGCATAATTAGATAGATCCAAAATAGAAAAAAAAAAAAAAGAGTAAAATGTGCCCCATGCACGACCATGAATCTTACTCTTGAAGAAAATCGTAGATACATTATAAATACTTGTACAACACGTACATTGATGAAAAGAAAAACGGGTAGCATGCAGACTGAAATGGCTGGGGTATATATATGGATCTAATTACGAAACAAGATCAGTTAAACGTCAATTGAATAAAGATTTTGAAGCCTAACCATCTAGTTAATTATTATACATATATATACCATAGTTCACAGTCAAATATTTGTGTAGTTCTCAGGTTAAAATAAAGTCATATGTGGAAGTCTATCTACTAGCTAGACAGCTTAAACTTCACTCTTTTCTTCATATTTTTCTTCTTCTAGAATACGATCATATGCGACCAATAATGTAGAGCTATAGAGATGAGTCGAGCAATAGCTGAGAGATAACATAAACATATTCACCACTGAAGCACTGACACTCTAAAGTTTTCACGTGCAGATTAAGTACTCTGATTCCCCCAATCAAATTCAAGTGCGTAAACCGACCATAATATCTAAAGATTTTAATCCAAATAGAACTCTATATTTTACACATGCATGTTAATTTAAACTTTAACCATAACCACAAATAAAAGGGAATATAAGTACTCCTTGGCATCTCGAAAAAAGTTAAAATTGAACTTAATAAGCATAATACAAATAGCAACAACCAGCAGACGGTGACAGATAATGCATAGCAACCTTAATCTGTGGTCCAATCCTGTATGCTGAAAACCGTCTGCTGCTTCTGTGGTCCAATCCTTGACACGCTCTTCCACCACTTTTTTTTCCGCATATTTTCACTGCTTTTCTGTTTTTGTCTCTTCCCTAAGCGATTTTACCATATATTCTTTCCCCTTATCAAATCATCATAGATCTAAAGGAACGTGAAGTTATGGTTGAGTTGAAGAATGAGTATTCCAATAGAAATGTTAGCTTTGAGTTGTGGGAATAGAAATTCCAATAGAAATGTTAGCTTTGAGTTGTGGGAATAGATCATTTATAAATTTTTTAAAAAAATCCATAATTATGAAAACACTAGATTCATAAATAAACGAAACAACAATACAGCATATGTTTACAAGTTAGAACGAACAAATTTGCAGCCCCAATTTGTTCTAGTCTTGATTGACTATGTAACTATTTTTCTTCCTCTTTTCACTCAATGAACAAAATTCTAGTTCAAACTTTAATTAAATCTTCAAGTTATAGTCTTAGACTATCTTTAATTTAATGTTGTTAATGCAGGCTGATCATTTCATGTTTTGGGGTTATAACAGAAGTGCATGTCTTCAATCTTACACTCTCACGTGCTATTATTTTTTAGTTCAATTTTGTCGATCTGTTCAATAATCAAATACAAGACAAACTAGTATGTGAGTTGGAAACATTTAGACCAGTTAGATTGTTCCGTACTTTGAAAGTAATGTAACTTCCGTCGAGTTCTAATTTTAGTGCATTTCAAACTATATCAGTTTGATGAGATGTGGCATAAATAGACGGATATGGACAAAAATAAGACATGCCTCATGCACGACCGTGAATATTATTCTTGAAGAAAGTGTTGGATTCATTAGATTTAATTACCTCAACAAATAGGCAACTTGGTACAACAGTACATACAACACATACAATACAGTACAGAAAATATATAGGGAATCCATTGAAATTTTCCTCGACGATCTTATTCTTTTTCAATTATGACATCTGGGGCGACAATACAATCCTCACCACTATGAAACAACTTATATATAGCCCTTTAACCTAGCTTAGTTTCCACATATATACCCAACTTCAAAAACTCTTCATAAACTGATCTATTACTTAGCATTGTTGCTTTAAGCTACAAAAGTTCTAGGAGATCATGGACCTAATCACCAGCATGGTAGCTGAAAGGCCCGTGGTGATCTTCAGCAAGAGCACATGTTGCTTGAGCCACTCCATGACCACACTGATACGTAGCTTTGGTGCAAACCCTACTATTTATGAGCTTGATGAAATGACAAATGGGCAACAGATTGAAAGTGCACTGCTTCAAATGGGGTGCCAGCCAAGTGTACCTGCTGTCTTTATAGGACAACAATTCATTGGTGGATCTAAGAGAGTTATGAGCCTGCACCTTAGGAATGAGTTAGTACCAAAGCTCATAAATGCTAGAGCAATATGGATTTGATGCAAAAGTAATTTCTACTATATAACTACCAAACAAGAGAACAGTACTGAAATGTCAACTGAATAATTAAGGGTTTTGAACTCTGGCTATCTGGCTATACATGCCTTAGTTCACATTCGGACATGTCTTTAGTTCTCTGATTAAAATAAAGTTTCGGTGGTCCATCTTTTGGACATCTTACTTAGAGGATGTCATGTCAAGTACGCAGTTATGACTTCTTTGTTTAAAAGAATATATAAAATGAACATCATTTGGCATGCAATTACTTTGATGGTCTTTTTTTTTTCTTTCTTTCTTTTAATGTTCATCTCTTCTATTTTACCAAAAACAGGAAAGCCCACATATTTAAGGAACAGAAAATGGATTATTAACATTATGTATTGTTGTGTTAAATGGAAACGTAATGAGGTCCACAGTAAAATTTTATTTGAAACTGCATCATATAGCTGACAGCTATGTTATAACCAAAAGCTTTGCAATTTGGGTGTGTCACGGCTAATGGTGGTGAACCCGAACCATTATTTTTGCCCTACAATTATGGCTGTTTTAACCCCACAAATTGTGTTTTGATTTTTAATTTTTTTTATAATTTATAATAATTTTTAACCCCTAGAATTATATTTTAAAATTAAAATTAAAAAAAAAATGTTACCTAGATTCAAATTCGTCCGAATCTAACTTTATTCCAAAAAGTAATATAAATTATAATTTTATAAGAAAAAACAGACAATTTTTTACAAGGATTAAAAATAAATTGAGTATTTTGCATGGATAAAAAAACATATTTTAATCGAAATTGAATAAGAACGAACGCATGATGAACAAAACCTGTACATAAACGCAAGGAGTTCTTCAGTACAGTGTTACTAAAATCAGAATGTACTAATGACTTAGAAAGGATATGGACAGAACATCATAACAACATATATATAAAACCCTCATATATATTGTTATCACTACTAGAGATTTAGAGTTGAAACCCTTTGTGTTCACCAAATACCGATCTTAAACTTTTTGGTTGGATTATTTTTTTTTTTCTTTTCTCTTGGGGCCCTTTTCTACTAAAGTGAATAGGAATTCAGTCCTCACCGCCCCACTCTCACAAAGTAGGACTTCCACTAGGTTGCATAAGGCACGTGTTCTCCTAAAATTTTGAACGTGTGGAGGAATTAGTTCTCTTTCAGTGAAGAACAAAAACTAAATGGATGCTTGTGTAGCTAGTATGAAAGATGATTCTAGATAAATTACTCGTGTTGTGGTTGAGACAAAGCTCTTTTTATTAGATAGAGGGTCCCCTTGATACACCTTGATGTACAATCCAAACCAAAAAAAAAAATATAAGCTACAGGATAACTTTTATCATATACTTTGTTTGATAGACAATAATCTTTTTAATATTTATTATTTTATAATTCATATTATCATTATTATTATTATATAAAATAGTATATTGGATTATACATTTAATATATATTTAAATATAATTTTCCTAAATTACAAGTATGAAACCATATTAATATTATATAATTATTTATCCTTACCTTTATATGGATTTGAAGGAAAGTCAGCCATTTTAAATGACATTGCCTTATCCGAGGCAGCAATGTGGAGAAGAAAACTAATAATCTGCACCATTACGATTATCTTTAGACTAGAGTCGAGAGAATGGGAGCAAGAAAGAGAAGAGGGAGAGGTGGGGTGAAACGGGAAAGAAAAGAGAGTGAGGAGAGAGTAATTGGGGGAGCGAGATAGTGGGAAGAAAGGTGAGTATTTTAGTCTTTAAACATGTTCTACTTAGGAACAAAAAGTGGTGCGGTGATTTATTAAGTAACAATAATTAACAAAAAGTTGTGCGGTGATTTATTAAGTAACAATAATTTTTGTCCATCTTTCTCTTACTTTTGTTGTCCTATGAGCATTTTTAAAATAAAAAATAGAACAATTATATTTTTGTTGTCTTGCATCATCATTTTTAGCGAATCAAATGGATAAAAAAATGTAATTGTTCCATAATGAAAGAAGTAAAACTAGAGATTTATACTAAATATTAATGTTAAAAAATGCTTTCAACTCGCTTCTATTTTATCAGGTTGGTCAAAATTTACAAGGTAAGAGTGAAAATAATGTGTACTCCAAGAGAAATTATTAGATACTCTAGAATCATTACATAATTCGTGATCCCAACCAATAATTTTGCGGTACGTGTAAAATAAAAAAATACTCACTGACAACTTAATAAGAGTTAATGGTGTTATCCTTGATTCAAGGGATCTTATGAAGTTTGAAATCCTATTTCATCAATTTAACCACAAATCTCATGCAACTTTACTCCATCAATTCATTATGTCTATTATCTTTCTCGTTTACACATATTCACCTGTTAAAAATGAATGTTGGGGATAATCACTATGCAATTTGGAATTATTATATAGAAGTTATGTTCATCTGTTCATTTCCTCTATATTTGAGTCATTCAAGATAGTTATTTAGTTTTAGTAGAATTATCCATTGGTCAAGGGATAATGTTTGAATATAAGTATAAGGTAAAGTCTCGTATAAGATAAAAATGATAAAGTTAAACATCATATAAGTGAAGAAAAAATTCACAAATTCAAACCTTAAGCTTTTATGTTAAAGCATGATGTTAAAATTCACTTATATGATTGTGCATGGTTCATCGATGAAGATCTCTTCGATGTTTACCCTCCTCAAAATTTAACCCAAATATAATGATATCTCCGGTGTTTTCATATAAAATTTAAAAACTTGAGATGTTATTATTTAGAATATAAACTCACAACATTGAAATTATCCCATTGGTCAAGGGATAATGTTGGAATACAAATTTGAGATTATACCTTCAGTAAGTTGGATTTGAACTCGGTGCTAATCTTGTTAAGAAATTAAGTGTATTTAGAATCCAATCTGAAACGTACACACAACACGTCCAACAGAGAAGCTATTCTTTGTAGCTTTCTAGAAATCATGTATAAAACGCAAGTTGTTACACTTTCAAATCCAAGTCCTCTCCCATTGTTCATATTGTTAACTAAACAAGTTTTCGATTATTTAGATTATCCAGATAGTTTTCACATTGCAGTCTGCAATTTATCGTATCAATAATATTCCATGACCAGTTGGCAATTGCAAATGATAAAGCTATAAACTTCACATAGGCACATAGCCACGATCAGGTATGGGTTTGATACAATGAGGCAGCAATAAGTTACCCCTCATTCACTTTGCCAAAGCATATGGATATGGGTGGTTACTTACTATCAAGCAATCAAAGAGGAAATATTGGGAATCTACTAATGACAAAACTTTTAGAACATTTACATGCACAACTATATATCCAGTGTCATCTCCCTGAATAAACCAGCTGAAGCTAATATAAATGGACCTTCTCTATAGCTCAAGTTCAAAAGAGCAAAATAAAAATAATTCCTCAAGCCGCTTTTACCAGAGTTAAGAGTTAACCAACTCTTACTCCTTCTAAATACTCAAAATCTCAGGTTTTGGAGCAATGGACAGACATGTTAGCAACTATGACATGCCAGTGGTACTGCTGATCTTCAGCAGAGCACTTGTTGCATTAGCCATGCATTCTGTGAAAGGCTCTCATGCAGCTAGCTTAATTTGTTGCCAACCCAACGGTTATCGAGGTTGACAAAATAGAAAAGAAAAATATTAGATAAACACCCCTATTATCTATTAACACTAGAGAGAGAAATATATAGGTTTAATAGGATTTATAATATGATAGAAAGAAAGAAATAGAAAAAAAAATAAGAGGAGTTGATGGGATGTTTAAAATAATTAGGTGTTTATATATCATTATTCAATAGAAAATAGAGAGAGCACTAACTCAGCTGGATTATTGCCCAACTGTACCAGCAGTGTTCATTGAAGTGGTGCTGATGAACTCATAAGCCTCAACGTATGTCCAAATTAAAACAAGCTTGCTCATTTTATATATGTTGAGGTGATTCAAGTGAGAGATAACATAAACAGATTCACGACTGACACTCTAGAACTCCATATTTTTCACATGTTTAAACGTATTACTATTACTAATAATCAGGAGAATATAAGTACTCCTTCGCATCTTAAAAAAAGTTAAAATTAAACTTAAGCATAATGGTTTAAATTGCAAGTAGCAACAACCAGACGGTGACATATATATATATATATATATATATATATATAATCTAGCAACCTTAATCTGTGGTCCAATTTTGTATGCTGAAAAACGTCTGCTGATTCTTTGATAATCCTTGGTGCGCTCTTCCACTACTTTTTTTTCGCATATTTTAACTCCTTTTCTATTTTTGTTTCTTCCTCATACGGCTTTTACTACATATTCCCCTCATCAGATTATCACAGGTCTAAAAGGAACATCAAATTGTGGATGAGTTGAGTTGTGCGAATACCTCATTTATAAATATATAAAAAAAAACCCACAATTATGAAAAACACTAGTTTCATAAATAAACAGAACAACATATGTTTACAAGTTAGAACGAACAATTTTTCAGTCCCAATTTGTTCTAGCCTCTGTCGAACTTAAAAACGCATTTTAGTTTTTGACAATATGTATACCTATCTTTATTCCTTTTTCATTCAATCAAACATAACTTAAGTTTAAACTTTTAACACTTTAAGTCATAGTCTTAGATGATCTTTTTTAATTTAGTGTTGTTATTGCAGGCTGGTCATTTCGTGTTTTGGGGGTTATAACAGAAGTGCATGTCTTCAACCTTATTACACACGAGGAAGTGATCTAATCATATGATTTCGTTTTTTAGTTCACTTTTTGTCTGGTCATCAGATACAAGACAAACTAGTATGTGATTTGGAAACATTAATTTAGACCATTGAGATTGTTCTGCAATGTAACTGCCGAAAAGGACTAATTTTTAGAGCATTACAAACTATACCACTGTGATGAGATGTGGCATAGTTAGACGGATATGGACAAAAATAAAATATATGCCTCATGCACCACCACCATGAATCCTATTCTTGAAGAAAGTCTTTGGATTCATTAGGTTTACGTTTACCTCAACAAATAGGCAACTTTTTCTTTCTCTTTTTTATCAGCAAATAGGCAACTTGTTACCAATACAGCACATGCAATGCAGTATATAGAAAAGCACAAATATAGGGAGTCCAGTGAAATCCTCGACTCTCTAATTCATTTTCTATTAGGCCACCTTCAAAGGTGCTACTTATATTACTTTTGCCTACTAATTAAGCGCTGATACTTAATATTATCGTGCCATTGGAGCTGTACATGTTAAGCATCTCTTAGAAATTTAAAGTAGGTTCTTGTTTAAACATTCGGCTCTTAACTATTTTTTTAGTCATTTAATATTAAAAAAACTAATTACTAAAATTTAATGTTAAATAAAGTATAAGTAGGGGTGTAAGTGAGTATGTAACATCTCATTTTTTTGTAAAATAAATTTTAAAAAATTCAATTTAAAAATAAATAGAGTTCTAAAAAATTAATGAGATTTTTATAATTAAATAAATAAGGAGAAAATTTTTTATTAATTAAAATAATGGTTTTAAGGTAAATAAAATAAATATATGTTCCTAGAAAATAAAAAAGATATTTTATTTATTCATTTGATAGAAAGTAAAATAGAATTGATTTTTATAAAATAATAAAATAAAGAAAAATAGAATAAATAATAAGCTGAGAAAACCGTAGCTATAAATAAAGACATATTAGATCAATTTCTACATTTGTGATGCGTCTATGTTATCTCTTTTCTCAAATTCATTTTTCCTTCTCCTCTCCCAAAACTCTTTCCTTTTTTCGCATACACTCAAACTTGTTCCACTAAAATTACAATCCCAGACTCGTTAATCATTGGATCGTTGTGAAATTTGAATACCAGGTTTAGAACTCATCTTTGCACATCCCCAACGTTGCGATTTGTGAAACAATGTCTATGGAAGAAGACATGTCCCTCGCACACAGACAGTAAAATTGAAGTTCAAATTCTTTTTCATTCTCTCTAACGCTTGGAAACCCTAACAGAACAATCAGAGAAAAAGTTGGAGGAATCTTAGGAAACCGTTAGAAACGTCGCTATCGTTATCGGACTACACACGTGAACCCGCTTAGAGGTAAGGGATGGGTTTATCACAATTGAGGTTAAAATGAACATGTATAAGGATCCTTAGAAGATCAAATTGAGATTTATTTTGAGATGTTTATTGTATTGTAATTCTGCCTTTACGATTATAATTATGAGATTATTATGTTTGATGGGCTAATTGATGCCCTGATGCGAATTAGTTTATGAAATTGAGTGCTTTCAGTGTTTTCATATTTTTGACCTATGATTTTGATTCATTTGATTTTGATATGATTATGAAAAATTATTTAAGGGGTTTAATCATATGAACATAACATATTAATATTATTATTGTGTGACATGTATATGATGCATGAGGTGTAATAACATGTTGTATTGAGATTACGAAAGTGTGATGAACTGTGTGTAAGTGACAAATTGAGTATGTGTTAAATTGTGAGATCACATATGTATTGAGATGTTGCATGAACTGAATTGTGAGTTATGAATTGTATAATCACACGACTGTAAGATCCTTTAAGGACGACGAATATTATGATGGGATCCACTGTAGGAACTCAACAAGTTTAATCACTTTGAGATGTGCCGAGTTAAAATTATTTTGAGAATAATTGAAGAGTCGTGTATTTTAGTACAATTCACAGATACAATTTGCGTGCTAAAATATTTTTTTGGGTTAGACCTGAATTAGGCGGGAGAGGCCTTGACGGACTCTTCGGAATCTATGTCTTGGGAGTAAATACATTTGGTTTGAGTGCTCCTTTAAGCATATGTTAATCCCACATGGTTAGATCATTCTCGCAAAACAACGTGACCCTGACTGGTTTACTTATGATTTTACCTAGTGAGAGTAACCTGACTTATAAGTGTATGGTCTGTCTTGTCATGTGCTTCTAGGCGTCCGACGAGATTTTTCACTGATATGACACCACATTGCATATAGGATTGAGTCTTAATATATTTGTTGCATAATATTTGTGTATTGATCGATATTGATTGGTTGAGTGATATTGTGTTTTGATCCTTAAGTACGTGAATGATATGAAAATGAATGAGATGTGTTGTGTTGGGATGTGATGTTATGCGACAAGTGGTGGAATGACGTGAGTTGTGTTTAAGTAAATACACATTTATATGATATGTATATCTACATGTTGTCCCGTTTTTCTCAATTAGTTAGGAATGTGATAACTCATTCCATGTGTGTTGTTTGTGTTTGAATCATGTGATGATCTCAAACTTTGTGTTCATGAGAGCAAATGGTTAGATGAATGACTATGGAGGATCTCATGCTAGAGGACATTGAAACATAATGCTCTGATCTCAAACTTTGTGTGCATGAAGTTCTGGACATGTAATTTTTATCATTTTGTTTCACATACTGAATCTTTAGTTCATTCTTTGGAATTTTGGACAACCTTATTTTGAGTTGAAGATGTGTTTAATAAGTATTAATATTCCATGACAAATTGGCATTTGCAGATGATAGAGCTAAAAACATAGCAATAGGTACATAGCCACGATCATGGGTTGAAAACAATGAGGCAGCAATAAGTTACTCCTCATTCGCTTTGCCAAAGCATATGGGTGATTACTATCAAGCAAAGAGGGAATATTGGGAATCCACTAATGACAAAACTTTTAGAACATCTATTATTTTTCAGATGTTGTAGTTTTCACAATGCAGTCTACAATTTAATGTATTAATATTCCATGACAAATTGGCATTTGCAGATGATAGAGCTAAAAACATAACAATAGGTACATAGCCACGATCATGGGTTGGATACAATGAGGCAGCAATAAGTTACTCCTCATTCGCTTTGCCAAAGCATATGGCAATGGACTTGCTGGCAACTTTGACTACTGACAAGCCAGTGGTGATTTTCAGCAAGAGCACATGTTGCATTAGCCATTCTGTGAAGGCTCTCATATGCAGCTTTGGTGCCAACCCTACGGTTATTGAGATTGACAAAATGGCAAATGATCAACAAATAGAGAGGGCACTGATTCAGCTGGGTTGCCGCCCAACTGTACCAGTAGTGTTCATTGGACAACAACATAGGTGGTGCTGATGAAGTCATAAGCCTCAACGTCCAAAACAAGCTTGCCCAGTTGCTTTTGAGGGCTAGAGCAATATTTATCCGGAGTTCATAGCCATGCAATGCAAAATCACCCTAGAGAATCAAACAAGAGGCTCTAATCTTCTTAAAGCTAATAATATTACTACATAGTTCCTAGCTATGACTACTATATATCAGAAGGTTTAGTAACAGAGCTTCTTCTAGTCTGTTTGTACTCTTAATTCTTCATTTCTTGTTCTGGTGCACAATGTCATTCTCATTTCTTGAATAATGTAAGTCAAGCCTATGCTAGACATGACCATCGGCCATGGCATGCACGTGTTATCAAATGCAACTATGCAAGGCTCAGTTATAATAGGAAATATATTCTAATTTTCATAAAAACTTGCATTTGGAATTTGGATGAAAATTTTAACTTGAAATGAGAGAATTAACAAATACCCACCCTGCATAGAAGGAAAAATAATAATAAAAATGATAGTGTAATTTTTTAAATAACAAAAGATTGAATATAATTCAGACAAATCTAAAGTGATGTATAATAAAATTGTTTGTATTGACTTGCACTCGATTAATAAATAAATTAAATATAGGTATCTCAATTCAAGTCCAAGATTAATGATGATGTATTCTTGTTTATTAAACCAAACCTATAAAGCCAACTCAGGTTGCTACAATTTCGTTAGGAATCTCCAAAATATGAAAAGAGCAAAAGTTATGACAAACAAGCTTTTGTTCAAATAATAAATTAAGACTTTTAAAATGAGAAACAAAAAACATGCACTTCACCACTGAAGGCTCCTTATTAACGGAAAGAAAAAGAAAATCAAGATAACAAAATCCATGCAAAGAGTGTTTCGATATAAATAAAAAGTAGTTGATCAAGTAAATATGCAGTGTTAATCATTTGTGTAGGTTACGTTTTACTCAAGATTTCTTAGATTGTAATCTTCAAATAAATAAACAAACAAACAAACAAAAGTCACTATCAACCCATTCAATTTAGTAAGACTGTTATATATGATCATATGCACAATGCATGAAATAATTTTCATACCCAACTGTTCCAGTTACGAAGTTAATCATCATTTTCTATACAAAAATGTTGTCATGTAAATGAAATTTCTTCTTAATAAGGTGGTTGCAGGACACCAAAACACTAATTTATCTGTCATGGCATAGCTTTCTCATACATATTCCTCGTTGTATACGTGGGAGATCCTAATAGAATAGAAGGAGCGTAGTTAAAGTAGAAATGAAAAGAAAAAAAAAATACACACATCACGTTCACAAGCAGAACCTGATGTCGAGGAATCCGTAGTCCGCACTGTGATGCCAAGAACTGATCCCGCACCACCCACCAATTACTTTGATCTGCACTAATTTCTCCAAACGCATATGTCACAGTACCTTTCGGACCAACAATAATTCAGCTTCAAAATGTTGCCTTCATAATATACAAATTTTACTCCATAGGATATATATGCAGAACAGTGTTGAATATCAACAATTCGTGTCACGGTGACATAAATTTTTGACTGTGTGACATCAGAATCGGACATACCCAAGTGCTAAGAACGAATCTTTATTAGGTCTTAGATTTAGGAGAGAAGAGACGAAGTTGGAATTTCTACCAATTACGCTGAAAAATGGCGCCGTTATCTCTACGCTACGCTCCTAGCCCTGGATCTGATCAGTCCAACAAAACGCACCGTTTTCTGGCCTGAAGCAACAACAGCAAGCACTGAACTGATACGACGTCGTGCCTTTCAATTGGAAAATTAAAAAACTAAATACTAAATACTATCGACTCCACTGGGGATCGAACCCAGAATCTCTGGTTCCGTAGACCAGCGCCTTATCCATTGGGCCATGGAGTCACTTGAAGCTACTTTCAAATATTTTTATATTTAAACATAGTTTTGTCCCTAATTAATATTTAACTTTTAGGTTTACTCCCTAATAAATTTTTATTTTACTTCACATGAAAGTATTATTCTTTTTATTTTGATAATAAAAGGTGAATATGTAATGACATGAGAATAAAAATCATTTCATAATCAAACTTTTAACTTCTTGCCTCGGATATTTATGTGTGTGTGTAATTTTAGATAGAAAAAGAAAAAAAAAATACCACATCAATGATTTTTGGACAGATCATAAGTTATTCGTGCTACTCATTCGAGAAAAATTAATCTATGATGATGAATTTGATATTGATTATTTTTCCTTCAACCCATAATGGTACAGGTTGTACACACTTTTATTGAGGTAGGCGCAAGCTCAAGCTGCACGTCATACTTCAAAGGGAAGACTTTTGAAGTTTTGGTAAGTGCTTGCATACTGAAAGCAGAAAGGAAAAATAAAAACGTGATGTATTTAAAATTATTTGTTGCATAAAAAATTTATTATATCTGCCTACAGCTTAGTCCAGTATATATATATTATAATAAGATAAAATAATCATCTGTCGGTGGAGCTCATAATAAGAATGTGAAAATGACTTCACTCTAAATATCAAAATGGAATAGGAGTCTCTACCAAAAAAATATGGAATGGAAGTTGGAAATAATCATGACAAATTTTGTCACAGGTTACATATATAACACGGTTTCTCACTTTGTGCATGCAATGCTTCTTTTATAACATTTCTCCTCACAGAAATTATTACCTGCTTATGATTTCGATAACTCTTTACATTATAGCATTATGGTGTTTGAGAAAACAAGCCAAAAATTTGATGTTTTGAAACTGTTCTCTGGTCCCCAGTGTTCAGCTCTATAGATATTATATGTTTATATCAATGTTTTGGTAAAAATTCTCAACCAAAGGATAGTAGTTTAATTGAGCATCCCATGATCCCACCCTTAAAATAGTCCACCCAAGGTTTGATCAATGATATCATTGCCAAACAAATTAACTAACCAAACCAAGGAGCATTACTCAAAAAAAAAAAAAAAACACTATTCACTAGAAATTCAATAGCAAGTGACAATCACTCCATGCATCATACATATATACTATACAGTAATTCTTCTATATGTACACATATTTTGGAGTCATGAAACTGAGTGACGCCTTCTCTTAGGAAAAGGAAAGCGACTCTCAGAACCATTTGGCTTGATACTGTTAATCCGAAACATAGCATTGAGCTTGCTTAGTTTTTTGGTGAATGATTTGAATAGCTTGTTGGCAGGGTGGGACTTTACTAGCTCCTGCTTCATGTTAACATGATCTTTCTCCAAGTCAGTGAGCCTCATTCTCATTCTTGCAACTTCTAGCTTCAGCTCACGGTTCTCCCTTCTCACTGATGCATAGTTGTCTCTAGGGGAAATGGCTCCACTTCCTGCACCACTCCCTGAGCGTTGAGGGAATTGACCATTAAGTCCTGCTCCTCCTCCAAAGAAGACATGGCTGTGCCCTCCACTCATGGCATTGCGGAGCCTTATTTGCTCAAAGTATAGAACCTGAACTGCCATCTGCACTGGTAACCTTTCATTTTGTGCTGCATGGCTGCATGCCTCTTGAGACATTTTCTGGCAATCAATGGTTTTGCATAGCCGGTACCGTTCTGAGTCCTTTATGTTTGGATGAACCTGTATATAAAAAAGATAGAAAAATCAACCAAATTGGTAACTAGAACCATGAAAGGTTTAAAATATGTTTTTGTTATCTCAATAGTATCTTAAATTTTGGTTTCAGCTCTTATAAAAATTTAATATATTCTTAGCCCATACGTTTACTAAAAATGACAGTTTTAGTCTCTCATCATATACTAAAAATTGTAACATGTGTTTCTATCAAAATGTAGGGACCACAAACATTATATTTTTATGGGAATTAAAACCGAATTTTGAAAAAAGGTTTGAAGGACAAAAAACATATTTCACTCACTAGCAAATAACAAAAGTAGTATAGTTTAACGAGATTTGGAGCTGCAATAAAATGATAGTGAAAGGGAGAAGAAATTTCTTACCTTAAGGAATATATCAATGGCTCTATAGAGTCCATCACTCACAATACGTGCATGATCTGGAAGTAGTTCAGCAAGGGATATGAACTTTGATGGCAACAAGTTTGGGTCTAGTGCTACTTCAGCTAGATAGTTGTCCATTAATTTGGATACCTTCAGAATTGAGCTTTGTTTTGGAGATCCGGGGCTGTCAAAGTCATAAACCATTTCACTTTCATCTCTCAGGTGACTATTATCATCTTCATCCTCCTCATCCAAGTTCAGAAAATTGGAAAAAATCCTCAAAATTGAATCCGTGTCATAAATAGTCCCATGTGTGTTTTGATGTGAATTTGTTGGGATTAGGATGTCTTCAAGAATAGCCTGGTCAAGTTGTAGACCAATCCTTCTCTCCAAATCAGATCTGCATGAAGTGGATGCTGATGCAGATATTGCAGCTTTCAACAAACTTGAGAGAAATGCCATAGGAACCAGGCTTTTCCTTGATTGAGTTGGTAGTAAGCCAGCAATGGCTTCAACAATGACTCTTTGTTTCTTTTGTAATTCCAAGTCGGGAAAACATCCTTTCACTGCTTGGTGGTCCCTAACAATCCCTTGAAGGGAATTATGTGCATAGTTTATCAAAATTTTGCTGATCATGTCTTGTTTTAATCCCTTTGACTTCACTGCAGACAAAACTCTTTGAAAGAAATCAAGACTAAGAACATTGAGAGATTTCCCCCACCATTCTGAGGGTGTTTCAGGTTCCATGTTTGAGGTGGTTTTAGAAGGGAAGCTGTGGTCCAGTTTTTGCAAACCAGTGGTGAGCTGTTCTTTGCATGCATTGTTTGCAATTGCATTGATTAGTCTGCTGACAAGGCTAATCTCTTCTGAAATGGGAACAAGAGATTCACAACGGTGAAGAACAGATATTGTGTTTGATATATTTGGGAGCACTGTCTCCTTTAGATATGCTTCGGCTCGCGTCTCCAAGTTTTTGTCTGCAAACTCTTCTGTCATTTTTAGAAAATGAGCTACACATTTTAGCATGGCAACATTGGAGAGACTGAACTCCACATTGATTCCATAACAGAATTTGGCAGCCAGCTCAAATGCCTCTGCACCACCTGGCAAGTTTGGGAGACTTATGCGTGAAACTTTTGAATCTTTTGTTTCTAACAACATTTTCCGAATCCTTCCACTCCTAGAAACAAGAGGAAACTGTAGAGAAAAGAAAAATACAAACAACTTAAGACCTGCAGCATCATCTCTCTCCTTTTTTATTGTTTTTTTTTTCTTTTTAAACTGATTCATGAATAATAGAGCATTATAGTCATCATTATATTACTAGCTTTAATTTCTAGTCAAGTGTACCAATGTTGAGCTTGAAATTCTCTTCAAAGGTGTTACTCATGCATAAACAATCAATATTCATACATATGGTTGGTATATTCTGCACAGTAATATATATGTCATTTATTTACTAATTAATACCTACAAAACTGAAAGAATACTATGCTGAATATGAAGTAACATATTAGAAAGGCAACTTAAAATTTCTTTACCTTGTGAAGTGCAAAGCTTGAAGCTCCTACTTCGATGGTGAGATCACTAGAGACATCAGATATTGGCCTGTAATTTACAAACCTAGCTGAATTATTGCATGGCGTAGACATGAATATTTCAATATAAAGCAACAAGTGCAGCTATGCATATTACTACCAAAACGAAACTATCAGAACTTGGAAGAGTCTTTTGCTGCAGCATGTATGTGCAATTAAATGTACAAGATGGAATTAAAAGTTTGTGTCTTGTACACCACAAACTCGAAGACAATGTAATCTTCCAAGATCAAGTACGTAGGTCAGAATGGCCCCCAACTCAATAAATACAGAATGAGTGGGACTACTTTAGCAGTACCTCAAACAATCCGACTACACGAGCTTTAAGTCCAACTTAATGTTGCACGATTGTTTATGTTCTGGAACCCATTAATACAAATCATTGACCAGTGACCACCACATGCAAAGAAAAGAAAACCATTTGAGCCACACATGCAATGTCATGTTGATGTCCAAGGCTATTACATGATATCATCTTAGAATTTAGATTTGTAACCGTTATATTATTATTTTTACAATTTGTGACCATTATATTACTAGTAAATATGAGGTCTCCATGATAATAGAAATGACAATAATGATTAGGATAAATTTTGATATCATCTTAAAATTTAAATTAGAATCTAATTCAATTCCAAAAATTAACTCATTGAGATTAAAGTTATCTTTCACTTAATATATATTATATACATTGTTTTCACCATATCACTTTTCAATGTGAGATCTCGGCCAACCAAAACTTTTTCCCATAGTCGGTGAGCTCTTATTGTTAACGCACTTTCGTACTCATTCAAAACTCTTCAAACATATCCACTGAGGCTAAAGATAACAAAAGCAGGAGAATAATTGACAGACAAACATGAATTGGCGTTTTCATTGAAGACAGATCAGGATTGGCCATTCACCAGGCAACAACATACTGTTGTCTAGTTAGTACAGGACTATACATCAAAGTCAAGGTTACATGTTACAGATTTATCTTCCTATTTCAGAGTCTAAATTGTACCATGATAGCTAAGGGTGCTACTTTCTACCATGAAATTGCACAGGTCGTGAGTAAGGACCATGTCAGACTAGAAGTTGCGGGAAATTGGAATTTGAATGAATACAAAAGAGATGAACACACACACGAGCAATACGACAAGACAAAATGAAAGTTTCCCAGGTGATGTTCCTACTCAGAAACTGAACTTTCACAATCCTATAGGAAAAGGACACTTAGACCCACCAAAATAAAACCGCTGAGAATTAACCTTGGAGTGTCCTGAACCATCAAGAGCCTTTTGCGTTTCAAGAGTGGACAATGCATTACCATGTCATGAATCATTAACCCCAAAAGCTTAAACCGATAGGTGACACACATGAATGGTTTTATAGTTTTCTAACGTGGAGCACTTGGATCCAATTATGTGTTCAAAATCTAATTATAGATATTTGAGAATGACTATACAAGGAAAAAAAAAGATCTGTTTTTAAGTTATGGTGGGTCATTAGATCAATTTCTAGAAGTAACTCTCAGCCATTTACAAGAAATTAATGTATTAGTGGCAGAAATTTTTGTCAGTAGTGATAATTTTCGCACAAATGCTAGCGTCACTAAAAATTCAGTGACAAATTTTTAAAAATTACATGTAAATTGTTTTGTTACCGTTGTTAAGTTTTGTCGTACACATTTATTCACTTTGCCTTAGGAAACGAAAAATCAGCCTTATGTCTAAGAAGGATATTAAGGTGAAACAGTCAGGATTTCAAACAACACTTAATTCAACCCAAGATAATAAAAAATTAAAAATTAAAAATTAAAAATCATACTCAAGAAGATGTAGAATATTACCATTCAGTGGCATGCCTTATGCTTGAGCTTGGACGAAAGGTCCTCTTCCCTGAGATGCTAGGCTTCAATTCTCCAACAGTGACAACTCCCATTTCAGCAAAACCTGGCAATTATGATCCCACTGTACCCCACTAAAAATGGTCACTCTGAGTGAAGTGAATGTGATATGCTACCCTTCTATTCCATGCCAGTTAATTAAATGAAAGCCTCTAGAAAACTCTGCATCATTCTCTTGGGAGATTCTTGTGGAGAAGTGAAAGTCACATGAACTCATGCAGTGCTAACTAAGGGACGGAAGGATGAGAGGAAGGTGGTTTTGAAACATACTTTATGAGTGTTTATAATGAACTTAATCTAAAGTGAAGGAAAACGCAGGTGTGCTTGCACTTTTCGGTGAAAGGTGGTGAGCAAGTGGACTTTTTCTTTCTTTTATATGGTTTTTGACTTAAGAAATTGTAGGAATCCGGAAGCCTTGCACTGCTTTTGGGAGCTGTAATAATGGCTAGCCAAAGCTACAAACATAAATTTAGCATAAATTAACTCCTCTGTTATGTGTAAAGACCCCAAAAGTGGAAAATTTAAATGATGACTTGGATTACATGATACAATGAGAACCGTGCTATATTAGACATGATTAGCTCAGATACGTACGTGTTATGTTTTTGACTTAAGTAACGGAATTTTTTGCCTGATGCAACATCTGATGTAAATTTCCAATTCCATTAATTTAAAGTGGATTTTGCAAGTAGTAGATGTGTTTTTTTGCAAACCTAAACGATGACTATTGAAGTTTAGTGCATTGTCTCAGTCAGAAAAGAAGGCCAAATGAACTGGTGTAGTTTTGTCATCTCCGGAACCAAATCACCTATTCTCATCTCCTATCCCATTGTCCTTTTTCAATTAAACTTGAAAAAAATAAAAATAACAACCAGGAAAGAGTGTTACTTTTTAACTATGTTTTACTTTTAGTTAGAGAACACGAAAAAGGACACAAATTAGAGACAGGTGAATGTAATAGCTCCAATAGTGTGCGTATTAAATGAATATTAGCTCATGATATAGAGTTATAGACACTAATGTGATCATCACAACCACTCAATGTGACAACTGTGGGAACAATCATGGTCTTAGATTGCATCGATCTGGTATCCATTATGAGGCCATCAATTTTTATTGTATGGTTCAGTAGTCTGGTAGGTAATCAACAATTTCATACGTTTTGATTAATCGGGTGTGGCCTTCATTTCATTCAATCACTTTGCATTTGATAATTTTGTTTCATAAAAGGATTAATTTATCTGAACCAAAGTTACAGGCTTTACAGCTTCTCATTCCAAAGAAATAAGTACAGTTGGCAGGTGGTCCTATGTAACTCTGCAATTTTATTCCTATCTAAGTAGAGGGAACTAAAAGCATGAAGCAGATTAGAATCAAATAGTAAGAGAATATGAAATGTGCATAACTTTTCATTCTTTTCTCCTTCATGGCATGCCATTTCTGCTCCCTTGTTATGGGCACTCTGACTTCAAAGTGGACCATGTGTGTCAAAACTCAAAACTAAAGTATGAGATCCCATAGCACAACTATGATTTAGTTTAGTTGGGCCAAACTTTTTTTAGGAGGGTGTGCTACCAAAGTGTTTCTTTGTTTGGTGCCATATTTTGTTAGTCTAAATTTGATTTGCAGGTTAAGGCACAGCAGATTCTTGTACCGGGTCTGCAGACATGGGAATCAGCATGCATTAATTTCTTTCAACTAGTTTAGACTGAAACTAAGAATGATACGGCCATTCCCTTTCACTGATCCTTCCATTTTAATGATATAACTTTTCATAGCAACACATAATGTCCATGTAAACATTTTTACTTTTTTTTTTCAATTTCTAAAAGTAGCTTTTCTTGTAAAAGCTAAAGTAGATGAATGAAACTAATAGGCTAATAGCTTAATGCTAGGCACTATTCATAAAGAAATGTATTAAAGTTCTAGGTATCAATTATGAAACGGTTGTGTGAAGAATCAATTATGGAGCTTCTTTCATTTAAAAAGAAAAAAGGCATAATAAGTGGTTAACTAAAAATTACTGTACCTCAAAAGCATTGTTTCTCTAAGGCAGCCATATAATGGAAAGAGGACAAATGGGACAACCACAGCAAAAGAGGTTTTTCTCTTTTTCACACATAGGGATGTGAAAGAGACTTAATATCATTAGTACAGGTGTGGAAAGATGGTAGCCACAATCATGATATGCAGAAAACATGTGACCCTACCTGTTTAAAACTTGTGGGGAGTGGGTACACAGACTAAAAAGTCTACCTTCAATCGCAGGGATTAATGTCTATGCAGCTAACCTTGGACTCAATTCAAGTTTCAATTATGTAAGTGTATTTCATCAGTAACGTGTGGCTTCTTACCATTTGTCACTGTCACACCAACATAATTACACCAACTTGTATTAGGAAAATTTGTTTTGTTTTCCTATGATATAGATTTATTTCCTAATTTAAATGCGTGTGAATATCTCACCTACAAATTTAATATTCTTATATAAATTCTGTTGAATTTTTAACACACGTATATATAGAAAAAATTTGGGAATTCGATAATAAAATTATAAGTTTTCTTATATATTAAATAAGTAAAAAAATCAAGATAATTTAATTCAATTAATTTAACAAAGTGTTTGAATTATTGTTAATTTCTTTATATATGTCTTCAATTCCAAAATAAAAAAAAAATTAAGTGAACAAAATACACTTTAATAGAATATCATTTACTATTTAACTTCTACGCTGCAAATGTTTAATCAATACACATCTTTTTATAAAGCGTAGAAGTTTTGCCTTATGCTCATTTTTTTTATTTTTAATTATCTCATATTTTCGCAAGCCAAGATGTCACAATTCACAAACTTGTATCAACAATCATAATTAACGTAAAAAGCATGTTAGTGGCACAATAAGAACAATTGTGAATAGAGAGAAATAATTCATTTACAATAGATAAAAATATATTGCGCTGATCCATTTAAGTTTTGTCAAACTTTTTTTATTTAATTTTTTTTATAAATGTTGAATACTTTCAATCTAACTACTAAAATGAAAATTCATAATAATTAAGTGTACAAACTTTCGTATAAGATGAGAGGATTGAATATTTTCAATCTAACAACTAAATTTTAACATCATTAAATTACGATGATCAATGAGCGAATTTATGAGCAATTATTACTTTCAAGATGAATTTAAGAAAATATAAGGTTCCTTTTTTTTTCACTTCTCAATAATACTTCCTTTATTCTTCTACATTAATTTTTTTCTTACTTAACTTTGGTTCCAAAATGGCCTTTAAAAAAATGGTTCCAAAATGGAGAAGTATGGATCATGTAAAAGGGGATTTTATTTAAATTTACTATAAGAAAACATGGTAGAACATGAGTTTGTGTTTGATTCATTAACTGGTTATGCTTTTTTTTTTATTATTATTTTAGAGATTTTTGCCTCACCACAGCAATAGTGAATATGTGTTTTTCTTCCAATAAAATAAACTAGTGCTACAATTCTAGTTTTTACATGACATAAGACAAAATGTTTATTTTTTATATAACTAAAATTCATAATAAATCATCTTTTGTATTCATATAACTAAAATCATTTTAGAGATTCACAATGTTTATTTTAGTTATATTACAATAAATATTTATAAAAATTATATTTTGTATTCACAATGAACAATTTAAATTATAATATATAGTTATTTTTAATTATTGACATTTTTATAAAAAAATATTAAAATTCAATTCAAAGATAGAAATAAAAGAGGATATATTAAAAGGGATAGGTAATTAAGAATATCAAGTGTACAAATAAAGATAAAGGGGTGATAGATAGTTGAAGGATAAATTTTTTAGCTTATTGTGGAGATATGTGTAAAATATACATCCAAAGCAGAAAAGAGAAGTAATGTTGAAATGGCTAATTAAGAATAGGAGGAAAGTGGAACTCTTATTCTAAAATGGAGATAAACATGGCAATGCTAAAACAAATTTTATCTAATCTCACATGAAACTCATACATGGGAAAAAAAATAGGTATAATTCTATTCTTTTAACTGTGGAAAACAAAAACATTATGGAGGAGTCAAACACAAGCTCATTCACTCATAACAACCACCCTATTGAATTAAGCGTCTATGTGCCAAAAGAATCAAGCTACCACATCTCTACCATTAGAAGAATGGAGAATAATTGGCAATAAATTTCTTCTTTTGCCTCATACTTATTCACTCATTACCTAAATTGCTAGTCACCCCTATTGAAACATGTCCCAAATGAACCAAGCCACTACCACAAATTCCCATAACCATTGTATATCTGCCATCAAAAGATTAGAAATGAATGAACCTTTTTTTTTTATCCCCGCACGTCCTTATCCTCCCCTATGTTTTTTCTTTCTATGAAAACAAATAGAATCATCCTCCCAATTGTATAGCCTTTTAATGGATTCCAACTTCCAAGTGAGACCAGAAAAATAATATCTTTTAATTACATTACTCTTACCTCGTTTTGGAATTGAAGATCAAGAGAGAGAAAAATAACAAAAACGAAAGAAGAAGAAGCACCGACAAGAAGAAGAAAGCAGGGAAACATTTTATTTTAAGTTCATTTTAGTCACTAATTTTATTATAAATTATAAATTATAATTTTGTCTTCTGTTTGCTCAAAATGAGACCATTTAAGAATGCTTAGCTGTCAACTTATTTCAATCAATTAATGTTGCATAATATGGTTTCATTTAAAGATGAATGGAACTGACAAGACAGAAAATGCTAATTAAGTTTAAGAACCAAATTAAGAGGGGAGGGGGATGAGATAAAGAATAAAAGTAAAACTTAAAATAGTTAAGCAAAAATTCACAGGTCATATTCGATACTAGTGTTATATCAACTTATTATAAGAATGAATAAAGTACAACATTTTCGATACTTTTGGCATTATTATTAATTAAAATTATTGGGTTCTCACGATATTTGATATTAATATTCAATAATGACCTCCATTGTGTAAGTTAATGAAGTAAAATTCTACCGACCGATAAAAAAGAAATTCTAATTTTAAATTTAATTAAAAGAATAGTACCAAAAATACATTAAAAATCACAGATGAACTTTGTCCCTTATTTTTGGACTACAAAATTTTACTGGAATTATACATTTTCTTCAAATAGAAGATATGTTCTATTGATAAATAAAAAGCTGCTAATTATTTTTTTACACCAGCATCTTTTTAAAAGCTGCATTTTAAATATTATTATTATTATTATTATTATTATTATTATTATTATTATTATTATTATTATTTAATTCAAGATTAATTCAAAAGCTGTTGAAGACAAATATTGCTTTTGTCTTCAACCAAATAATTTTTTTAGCAAATCAATTATACACATAAATAATATTTAACTAAATATCTGTTCACATTTAATCAAAACACACAAGTTCTTTTTAAATAAAGCTTTAAGTAAATTAAGTAAATATTTTCTATTAAAAATAACCAAAATAAGTTAAATTAATTAATCTAGTTTGTTCAAAGTTTAAAGAGTTTTAGGGAGAACCTGATTAGCCATACAACAAATTTTCAGTGAAATATAGAAATAGAAGTACTACTAGCTATTAATTTATTAATTTAAAAATCTTTCACAGGAAGCTTGTGCAACAGAGAATTTCACTTGGTTTTGTACTCCTAAAAATCCTGATCCACAAGTTTCCTGAAATCATGCACGGATGGGCTTCACTGGCACTTGACTGTCTCCACTAGAGCAAGGCAAAGCATGCAGTTACCAGGCAACAATCATCAAAATCAGGAACCTGTCTGTCTTGACCCACCACCCTTTTGTAATTAATAACGTTGTTATATGATTTGATGGTAAACCATGCAAACCATTGCAATGAGTTAACTAATGACATTGTTATCCGATTTGATGGCAAACCGTGGTAACCAATGAGTTATGATGACCTTACACGGTGAGATGACACAAGAATAGAATCCAGCTATAGGAGATCATTGCTCTTATTATGATTTAAATGTAAACAATACTTTTCTAACAACTTTTCTATCACTTAATAATAAAAAAAAATATTTTGAGAAGTGTTTATAAGGACATTTGTTCTTAATATTTCCGTTACTATAGTTATTATATCTTTTTTAAACCCAAGAATCCTGAGTCGGTAGTTCAGTACCAATTTCTTTAGATCCATTTACGCAATTGACACATTTCAACATATGTATTCTTACGGGTAAAAATTAATGCTGATGTTTGTTCTAGCAACTAGCTTAATTAATAACTTTAAATTTGAGTCTTTAAGTATACATGGTTATGTTATGCTGTTTGCCTCTTAGGAATTTTGACGAGAAATAATTTATTAGTGAAAGATTTTATGTTCGATTTCTTTCGTGTATAAAATTTTATTGGAGCAACAGTAATTACGCATCACAAGAAAATTAACCTATGATGCAGTAGGTTAAAAAATATCTTTAGTCTCTAACTTAAGACCAAAAGAAAAGAAAAGATTTTGTTATTCATGATAACTCTGATTCGAATAAAATTTCTTCCCAAGGTAAAAATATACATGTGGTTTCTTTTATAAAAAGAAGTTGCATACCTCCAATTTATATCCAATAGCTTAACCAACTCAATCGTAGGGAACTCTGTCTAAGGAACCGGTAATTATACAGGGAATCAATACACTATTAGGCATTTTGAATTCCTAGGCGAATGCCAAAAATATAATTGTAGGCTTCATCATTGTATTGTATCTGGTGGAGTATCTAACATTTATCTCCCTCAAGAGTTCCCATTCTCTCACTGTGTGTTTCTGCGTAATATACGTCAGACAACATAAGAATTAAGAACTACGCCAATAAAGAAAAATAATGCAGAAGCTACAAATTATAACATCAGCTGTACGCACGCTCGTGTTAGTATGTTAGTGTCAATTTTAAGAAATTATAATAATTATAACTTCCACATCTAATGAGTGATTTCATACATCTCAAGAAAAAAAATTAATCCACTGTAGACAGACCTATAATAATCTAAAAAAAAAAAACTGGATAAAGAAAATGACAACCTAGATTTTCCCTCCAAGAATGTAAAATCGCCAATTTTCATATCAGATTCAGAAGAAAATATATATCTCTTAGGGGAGGAGAGAGAGAATTATAGTGTATGTAACTTTGGTAAAAATAAATAAATAAATCCATAAACTAGTTAAAGCAGTAGTAGTTGAACTGGAACATAAGCCTTCTCAAACACGCATAACTGTAATAATAATCATCACAAACACCATAAACAAAGAATAGTAGTAATACTCAGAAGAGAGGAAGAATAGACAATATGGAGTTTTCTATTGAAGCTTATTTAAGATACTAATATAATCAGATGAGATGAGCATAAGAGAGAAGGACCTAGAATAGGCTCTAAACAGGAATGGATGATGAATTTTCAACAGGGATCGTGAAACTTTGAACAGTTGCCATCAAAATACCGAGGACTATAGACAGAAGTAATGGATGCTCGTGAAGTCACATCCAATAGATAATGAGGAGTTATTTTCAAGTTTGCATTTTATTTTCAAATAAAATGCACAAGGTTGTACCCCTGTTTTCTAGAAAACAAATTAATTTAAAAAAAATCCCAAAAATGAAAAATAAAAAACACATAAATTGCAATGCTGCAACAAAACATGAGAATATGCTTAAGAACAATTAATTCTTCCACATAAAATCAATGCTTCAAACAAATAACATAAATCCTTTAATCAGCCACTGAACTCTAAATGAGAGGAAAAACAAATATGAAATATATGAATTGATTATGCTGTAATCACTACTGCATTGCTACGTGTGGGTAGCTTTGTGAATAACAGTATTCGCACATGCATTCTGGTCACAACTGCCTAGGTTGTTGCATGTAAGTCTATGCATGGCTGCCTGAATTCAAAATGAGTAACTTGTGCTGTTGTGATATCCAATAGTTGAATAAATAGCATGTTGCCTTAATAATAAGGCAGAAATATAAGTTGACCACAACTGAAATTTACTTCCAATTCAGATCCTATGTTTCCATCTCATATCCCCCCAAACATGAAGCAACATCAATCATGAAAAGCTCAACTCAAGATAGAACGGAAACTACCATGCTACAAAATTGGCATCATGCATACATATTATCAGTACATTGGCCTTTTCAGTTGGAAACTGGAAAGCCTTAACCATCTAGTCCATCATAGATTTAAGTTTAAAACAGAATTTTAAATTTCAGATATATGGATTATAGCAAGTCGCATTTATACCATATTAATTTTAAGAGAAAAATAGAGTGAATAACAGCTTTTACATTAAGACTGTTAGAGAGAGAGAGAGAGAGAGAGAGAGAGAGAGAAAGGAAAAAGAATACAATCACATGCTTTTATTCAACAGCTTAAACTATTTACGAAGGTTGGTTTTTGACATGAAATGATGGCTTCTATGACCATGTGACCATGAGTTCAATCTTAGCTATCCCTTTCTTCTAAATAAGAAATTGAATTCCACATGTCAAGCCAAAAAGGCTCGTGTGGAGAGCATGATATATACACATATATATCATGTGCTGTCAAGAGCCAACTCTGCAATTGTGAAAAGCAAAAGCTGAATATTGTCCCTTACTCCAGATTGATTGCTGTCCATGTTGATCCTAGTGCACCTGAAGCCAGACTACCAGTTAATTGCTAAGCAGGGATACTTTAATAATATCAGGGCCAAGGCACAAAAGAGAAGCTTGTCTAGACTACCTACAGATTTGATTTCTATTAAGTAGGAAATACGAGTAGTGCTCCCTGAGCAGAATAGACGCATTATTCATACATTTGTATATACGTACATTTATATGGATAGCATAAAAAATTATAATTAATTCTGAGAAGTTACTCCATTTGTAATTTACAACTTAAAATTTAAATAAATCTAAAACAGACAATTAAACAAATAATCAAATCAAGGGAATAACCATACATACCGGACGTAAAGGAAGTCCAACGGGGCTAAGAAGCGGTGCCACAATATGGTCCCGAGGATGATGATATCGACAAGCTAATCCAAATTTACAGTCCCCTGTTCTCAGATAGTATTGGCATTCGGGTTCACCGGGTCTTTCAGGAAAAAATCGATCCTTCAGGCTGCTTCCTGAAGGGCCGGTAGTAGAGGACAGAGGAGTATATGGTCTAGCAAAAGCTGATGTTGGCGATGACAACTGGGTCACTCCGTATAAAGAAGTGGCCCCAACAGCAGGTTGAGTGCCAGGAGATAGCACAGGACTTACAGGTGCCTGCACCGATTTAAAAACATCAGAATAAAGCAGCTGCTGAAATGAAGAAAAAATTGACTTTTCTCTACACACACATGCCCCTCTCACCGAATAATGACTCCATCCAGGAAATTGGACAACCCCTGGAGAAAGAAGTACAGGACCATACGCCCCTTGTACATATGAACCAGGCAATACAGGAGGCCTGGCCACTCTCAAGCTTGTGGAAGCTCCTCCATACTGTTCAGGAAGAGGAACTGTAGGAGACTGCACCTGTTGATAAAATTGAGGTGCAGAAGTTGGCAATGATGTGCCAGCAGGTTGAGGATGATGGAATTTACAAGATATACCAAATTTGCACTGCCCCGTTTTCAAATAGTAGGAGCACTCTTTCTCACCCTGTTTAAACAAAAGGCATGGTTTAACCAATTGCATTATTTTCTGTAGGTAACATGGATGAGCAGAAGAGCAAAACGAAGAGTCATACCAGCCGTAACGGGTATCCATAAATATTTAGTGGAGCTTGGCTTAAATATCCACCTCCATTTTTTGGATGGTGGAATTTACAAGATGCACCAAATTTACAGGTTCCGGTCTTTAAATAATACTGCTCATCAGAAAGAACAAGAATTAGTATAACCATTTTAAATCGGAAAGATAGCAATTTCCAGATTTTACATTGAAAAAATCATTTAAGGAAAAAAAAAAAAAAAAACTATACCTGACACGGAGGTTCCCCCACCCTTTCTGGGTAGTCCCCTGTAGCTCTTACTGCCGCAGCAACCTAAGCAACATTTGACTCAACTGAGTCAATTCATACTTATACACTTTAGCAATATGATGGAATGAAAAACTAGTTATCTACATAAACATTCTGCTCATCCTTTTTCCTTTCTAAAATGGGTTTATGCGACACAAAAAACAGCTTATCATCAAAGCTGGCTTCTCGCTTCAAATTGAGAATGTCAAAATTCACTTCCACCAAAAACTAAACTAAACAATAAGTGAACATGGGATAACAGCATTGACCTTTAGTAAAACCAGGGGCAAAAAAGGCATGAAATTACTAAAACGAACAGCAGCAAGACTCTTCCATGAAATTATAACCTAATGCAGATATCTCAAAACGATGGAAAGTGTTACCGCAGCACGATCGCGAGGGTGATTGAAACGACACCTGTCACCATATCCACACACACCAGTCCGCATGTAATACACACAATTCGGCACGCCGGGTCGCTCCGGGTAAGATTCGACACCACCCAGCGTCAAATGCCACATCGATTCTACACCAAAAATAAAAAAAAAACCCTAATTAGAATAGAGAAACAAAACCTCCTAACTTCCAAACTAAGGAAACCCTAACAGAAGGGGAAGAAGAGAGAAACAGACCTTCGAGAGCAGTGTCGGTGCCCCATTCGGGCTGGTTCAGCGGGTTGGATCCATTTCTGGCGGGGGCCCGACCGTACAAGTCCATGGAAACGGGTTGTTTGAAGTGAAGAATCGGAGAGAGGGGAATTTTCACAGCTTCACTGTACAGAGCGTGTGACTAGGACTGTAGGGTGTGGTGTGATGGGCTTTTCAGCTCGATTTTCTTTCTGTGTTAAATTAATTAATTAATTAATTTTCGGCTTTTCTGCGTACCCGCCAAATACAGCAAAATGTTATTATGCTCGCGGAATATATTCCTAGTTTAAAACGGAAAACGGAGTTCTAACTTAACTCATCCTTTGTCAAATGACGCAAGTGTCCTTCCGCTTATCATCACCTTCTAAACTATTCTTTGGTTCGGACTTGGGAGAAGGTTTCAAGTTAGTTTTCAACAACAAGTTTTATATTTGGGATATGATCTTCTATTTGAAGGAGTGGTTAACAGTAAGCTATAGAAACTCTGATGTTCAAAGTCAATAAGAGCAAGTGTTCAGAGGTAATAAGAAAAGAGTTATACATGGTTTGCGATGTATTATATTTAAACTTATTAAAATATTATTCTTATTTTAACTTTTGGTTTATTTGATTCAAATTAACAATCTAAACTGAATTATTTGTAAATTTTAATTAAATTGAGTTTGAAGTAGAGAAGAAAAAAGAGATTCGTAATGAATTTAAGTTTAATTTTGAGTTAAATCTATTCTTATCTAATTTTATTTTGTAATTCAGATTTTAAATACAATGATTTTTTTTCTCTCTGTATTAAATAGAGACAGTTAATTTATTGGCTCGTCAAGTATGATTCTAAGCATCAAGACACATTTTTGAACTTATTTCACTACCCTTATCAATTAGTTATGTTGATTTTATTTGATAAAATGAGAGTTGTTCATATTAGAGTTTAGTTTTTTTCTTTTTCTATTTCTCATGTATATATATAAAAAAATTAGAGGTAGTCATAGTTACCAGAAGATTAGTGAGACAATTTGGTCATTTTAGTTGGGGTTGGTTACTTTTTGATTGATCTTCTCAAATGCTAAGTTTCTTTTCTTTTTCTTTATGTGGGGACAAGAAAAGGGTTGTCAATGAAATTTTGGAATTGTTTGATGTCCTATTTAGAAACCTAAGTAATTATGCAACCATAAGTATCGTTTCAGACCGTGTGGCTCTTTATCTTTTATAAATAGGTATTGTTATTGTACTATTATTGTTATATGCGTGTTTATATATGCTGCCTCTAATTTTATCACATGCTTTCAATGTTTTTTCTTGTTTACTCTACAACAGAGTATTTTATTATTGAAAAAGGCCATAGAAGCCTAAGAAACGTGAAATGAAAACTGGATGGAAAGTATAATATACTATGAAATTTAAATATAGGCTTCTTTTACAAAAATGAAATTAAAATATATGTATCTAATAACTTTATTAAGACTTTGATTCGAGGGAGTTTAGGGAAAAATAAATTTAAAGACGAAAAGATGGTCAAAATACAAAAATTTAAAATCTTCAATTGTTTGTATCAAGATGAAATGAGGGAAAGAAAAGAATTAATAAAACCCATATAAAAAAATACTCTAATTTAAAATGGGGTGTGCGTGTATTATTCATTTTGTCCTAAATAGGTTACACATATTTGAAAATTTAATGATAATCCACTTTTCATATAATAAAAATAAATTTATATTATCGTAAATAGAATTAGTATCTTAAATCTTAATTTTTTTTAAAAAAATTATTTTTATAATACGCATCTTTCAAATTTTTCATATAAAATCAGATTAATATTTCTTACATCTTTATTGTTTAAGTTTTTTTTTTAATTCCGACACTGCTCAAATATTGCAGTAAAATATTTATAAACTACCAATAAATAAATTTTCTATTACGTTAATTTTTAAAATTTATTGAAATTAACATTAACATTAATATTTTGTATTTTTAATTTAATTTCTATTTAACAAATTAATTTTTTGAATATTGATTTTTATTCATATTTTAAATATTTTTATAGATTAAAAAATATTTGTCAATAAGCAAATAATATGTGCATAATTGCATATAGTACAACGGCTCGTACTGTTTAAATTTAATAGCATCAAGGGAAAAAATACCAACATCTCTTTCCCTCCAAGAGTGTAAGATCAAATCGCCGATTTGTGCATTAGATTTATAAGAGAATGATACTGTAAATTTCGTAAGAAATAAAATAAAAAGACATTTCTTCTATAAGCCAGTTAAGTATGGGGAAAATGGCAAGTACTAAAAACCAGTAGCAAAACTGGAACTTATGCCCTCTTGTAAAGAGTATGAACTAGGCTCTGTCTCAAACATTTAGAAATGTAATGATAATATAATCACACAAACGCCTTAAATAAAGGTATAATAATAATATTCAGAAGAGAGAACGAATAGACAATATGAAGTTTTCTATTGAAGCTTATTTGAGATAATAATATAATCAGATGGGGTGAGCATAAGCATAAAAGAGAATAATGACCTAGTATGGCTTCTAAACAGAATTGGACGATGAATTCTCAACAGCGATAGAGAAACTTTGAACAGTTGCCATCAAAATACTGAGGACTATAGACAGAAGTAATGAAGGCTTGTGAAATCACATCCAATATATAACGAGGACTTATTTTCAAGTTTGTACGAGTCAGGTCAACGTATTTCACCGCTTTGTCTGGTGCTTCTGCTACTGTTTGGAGGGGCATTACTCTGACTTGAGAGTTGCACATCAGATAGCGAGACAGACCCACCTTGTGAGAAAATTAGACCGACAGAAGTACCAGAACTATTTCCAGAAGAAGGTATTCTGGCTGAAAAGGATTCCTTTTTGGACCCTGACATCAGTTCAGGCCGAAGGTCTGAAGACGTTGTTGAAGGAGCCAACTGAGACAGCAAAGACCCAACTGGGTATGGAGTGACTGGCACATCGATGAGAGAAGATGCCGATGGACTGTATCGCATAGATCCCAAAGGATGGTCAAATTTGCAAGTGGAGCCGAATTTGCAATGCCCATTTTGCAAATAAAATGCACAAGGTTGTAACCCCTGTTTTCTAGAAAACAAATTTATTAAGAAAAAATCCCAAAATAAAACAACACAAATTGCAATGCTGCAACAAAACATGAGAATGTGCTTAAGAACAATTAATCCTTCCACATAAAATTAATGCTTCAAACAAATAATATAAATCCTTTAATCAGCCACTGAACTCCAAGAGCCAGTGAGAGGAAAAACAAATATATGATTTGATAAGCTATAATGACTGCTGCTACATGTGGCTAACTCCATCGTGAACGATTGTATTTGCACATGCATTGTAGTCACAACTCACAAGTGTGCACAACTGGATACGGTGTTGCATCTGAAATCCATGCAGGGCTACCTGAATTCAAGAGGAATAACTTGTTCTGTCGTGTATCCAATTGTTCTGTTAAATAGCATTTTTCCTCAATAAGCAGAAAAATAGTTGACCATGATCAAAATTTACTTGCAATGCAATAATGAAACCAAATCCTTTCTGCTGTAGCCCCGGTTCAGATACTATGTTTTCATCTCATATTTCCCCCAAACGTAATGCAACATCAAACATGCAAAACTCAAGATAGAATTGAAACTACTGTGCTACAAATTTAACATCAAATACATCATCACTATATTGGCATTCATACTTGGAAATGGAAATGTCTTAACTATTCAAATTTTAGACATATAAGTAACACAGAAAATCACATTAATATCATATTAACTTGAAAATAAAAATAGAGTAAATGGATGGTTTTACATTAGGACTGTGTATGTGGGTGTCACAAGCTTTTTGGAAGGTTGATTTTTGACATGAAATGAGGACTTCAATGACCAAAAGTCTCTTGTGTGGATGGCATGTGTGTGTAAAATCAATCATGTGCTGTCAAGGACCGACTCTGCAATTGTGCAAAGTAAAAGTTGTACATTATCTCTTACTCCAGATTGACTGCTGCCCATGTTGACCCTAGTGCAACTGAAGCCAGGTGAGTTAAATACTAAGCAGGGATACAACAATACTATTAGGGCCCAATGCACAAAAAGAGCAGATTGTCTATAGTACCTACAGATTTTGATTTCTAAAAAAGATTGAAATACAAGTAGCATTCCCTGAGCATAATAAATGTGTTATTCACACACCTGTATAAGTACATTTACTTGGCTAACATCAGACAGTCTAACCGTAAAGTATCATAAACATAAAATTTAACTGAATCAAGAAATTAAACAGACGATTAAATAATCACATCAAGTGAGTAACCACATACCGGACGTAAAGGAAGTCCCACAGGGCTAAGAAGTGGCCGTGCCACAATATGATCGCGAGGATGATGATATCGACAAGCTAATCCAAATTTACAGTCCCCTGTTCTCAGATAGTATTGGCATTCGGGTTCACCCGGTCTTTCGGGATATAATTGTTCCTTCGGGTTGCTTCTTGAAGGGTCAGTGGTAGAGGGCAGCGGTGTGTATGGTCTAGCAAAAGCTGATGTTGGTGATGACAACTGGGTCACTCCATATAAAGAAGTAGCCCCAACAGCAGGTTGAGCGCCAGGAGATGGCACAGGACTTACAGGTGCCTATACCAATTTAAAAATGTCAGAATAAAGCAACTCCTAAAATGAAGAAAAAATTGACCTTTCACCACACACACACATATCCCTCTCACCGAATAATGACTCCATCCCGGAAATTGGACAACCCCTGGGGAAAGAAGTACAGGACCATAAGCCCCTTGCACATATGAACCAGGCAATATAGGAGGCCTGGCCACTCTCAAGCTGGAGGAAGCTCCTCCATACTGTTCAGGCAGAGGAACAGTAGGAGACTGCACCTGTTGATAAAATTGAGGTGCAGATGCTGGCAATGATGTGCCAGCCGGTTGAGGATGATGGAATTTACAAGATATACCAAATTTGCACTGCCCCGTTTTCAAATAGTAGGAGCATTCTTTCTCACCCTGTTTAAACAAAAGGCATGTTTTAACATTGCATCATTTGCTGTCAATTACACGAGGCAGAAGAAGAGCAACAAGAAGTGTCATTATCATACCGGCCGTAACGGGTATCCGTAAACATTTAGTGGAGCTTGGCTTAAATATCCACCTCCATTTTTTGGATGGTGGAATTTACAGGATGCACCAAATTTACAGGTTCCAGTTTTTAAATAATACTGCTCATCAGAAACACCAAGTATTAATAACCACATTGAATTGGAAATGTAAGAAGAAATTTTTTAGAATTTATATAGAGCAAATCATTTAAAGGGGGAAAAAAACTATACCTGACACGGAGGTTCCCCCACCCGTTCTGGGTAGTCCCCTGTAGCTCTTACTGCTGCAGCAACCTAAGCCATAGTTGTCTCAATTGAGTCAATTCATATCTATACACTTTATCAATAAGATGGAATAAAAACCTATTCATCTACATTCTTATAATCCATTTTGGTTTATGCAACACGAAAACCAATCTACCCTCTAAACTCTACTCTGAGTTTGAAAGGACACTCCCCATTGAGAAAGTAAAAAAAGTCAACTCCCCCTTTCTTGCCAAAAACGCATGGACAAAACAATGACCTTTAGAAATAACACCAACAGTCAACACCAGGGGCAAAAAAGGCATGAAAATAACACCTACTACTAATACCAAGAGCAACAAGACACTTCCATTGAATTCTAACCTAATGCAGATTATCTCAATTCTCAAAGTGATGGGAAAGTGTTACCGCAGCACGATCACGAGGGTGATTGTAACGACACCTGCCACCATATCCACACACACCAGTTCGCATGTAATACACACAATTCGGCACGCCGGATCGCTCCGGGTAAGATTCGCCACCACCCAGCGTCAAATGCCACATCGATTCTACACCAAAAACCAAAAACCCTAATTAGAATAGAGAAACAAAACCCCTGACCAAGCAGAGCCTAACTTCCACACTGAGGAAACCCTAACAGAACGGGAAGAAAAGAGAAACAGACCTTCGAGAGCAGTGTCGGTGCCCGGTGAGCTCCATTCGGGTTGGTTCACCGGGTTGGGTCCATTTCTGGCAGGGCTCCGACCGTACAAGTCCATGGAGATGGGTTAGTGTTTGGGTGTTTAAAGTTTGAAGCGAAGAATGAATCCCGTTGCCACTCTAGAATGTTCTGGAAGATCGGAGAGCTCCGGTGTTGTCTCCTCGTTGCGAACCCGAGAGAGAGACACGGGTTTTTCTCACACTTTCACTGTAAAAGAGAGTGTGTAGGTTTAATGGGTTTGGTTTGGTGAGTATTTGTGTTTTCTCTCTCTATATATATAGTAGGACTGTACGGTGTTTGATGCGGTTGTTCACTGTGTTGCGCTTTTCAGCTCGATTTTCCTTCTCTGTTTTTTTTTTTTGTATTAATTAATTTCGTGTTTTTGCTTTTTTGACGATTTGGGTTTGTGCGTACCCGCCAAATAGCGCAAAATCTTATGTAGTTTAAAACCAAAAAAATAGGGAAAGTGGTGACTTAACAGGTAACCGACACTCTTCCCCTCTGAAATGACGCAAATGGCCTTCGCTTCATTATGGTTCAAGTTTTCCACGGTTGTACTTATATTACCAGTGAGTGTGAGACTCATTTTTTATTACAGCAGTAGTTACTCAAACAGTACTGGGACAATATGGTCATTTAATTTATGGTCGAGGACATTTTGACTGGTCTCTTCAAATTCCACCCAGATTGTTTTTCTTTCCATTTTTTCTTTCTTTAGGTGGGGACAGAGGAGAGTTATTAATGGAATTTGGAGTTGTTTCATGTCCTATTTAGAAACTTAAATAATTATTACTGTTTCAGACTCTGCCTTTCTATCTTTCTATACATTATTATTTTATTATTATGCATTCAAAATTTTTTAATGGATAGAGAAAGAATTTAACTTTCTTTCATGGCTTTAGCATATAATAGTATTTTTTTTTTCTTTTAACATTTCTGTCTAATCAACCGAGTAAACAAATTCATTTTTACTATTGTTTCGTTTAATGGAAACAAAAAGAAAGGAAATCAGGTAGAAAGAAAGATATAAAATGAATATATCAGAATTTTATTATTTCTTTGAAAATAAAACTAGAGAAACAAATTTGTGTTTTTATAATACTTTGAATAAGGAACTCACGAACAACTGAAAAAATAAAAAATTTAATGCCATATTTTTTAATTTGTTCATAAAACTTGATTTTTATATTATTTTTATTATGTTTATGATATTATTATTTTGAATATTAATTTATTTTTATATGGGTGAATCCAATAAAATAAATTTTGTCAATAAAAAAAGTGTGCCTAAGAAGTATAAAAAAAAAACTATGTCTAAGAAATCGAAAACAATAATTTTTTTAAAGGATTAACATGTCATTAATTAAATTAATAAGTAAGAGAAATATTTTAGAATTTTAAAAAATTATGAGACCAATTTAGAAACATAAAATAAGGTAAGGACCATTCTTATTTTTTAACCTAAAAAAATTATTTATCATGGGCCATGCTTGACACTAGTTCTCTGTTGTTTTTAATTTTTAGTGTTAGTTGAGACAATAAAAAATCAAATAAAATAAAATCTAAAAGTTTGTTTTTACAACATCGACTAGTAGAGTTGGTGTTGTGACTTGTGACCGACGCTAACATTTTGACTATAAAACTCATATTATATAAAGATAAACATGTTGATGAGTAACATATAAGTCGGCAACAATAAAGACCCCGTATGCTTCAAATATTTTTTATTTTTTTGATGTTATCATCTTGAATTCTCTAATTATGACACAAATATTTTTTCAATAATAAAAGATCCCATTAAGCACATATGATGCATAATTTTAAACAAACATATATCAATAATTGGATTAAAATAAATAAATAAATAAATGATAAAAAAATTTATGTAAGTTCTGAATTTTGACCCAATTTTAATTAATTAATTCGGATAAAAAATATTAGTTCATGAATCATGTTATTATAGAGTGAAAAGATTCGCACGGCATGTGGCATGACTTTTTTCTCCAGGTGACACGTGTGACATACAACGCACACATTTGCGTTAGATCAACGTGATGATTCTGAAGATGAAATTGAAGTTCTTGCTTAAAAGAAATTTGAAATTTGAAAAACCCTAGTTAGATTTCAGAATTGGAAGAAAAAACAGCATGGGGTTTAGAGTGCGAAATCTGAATCCCGTATTCCGAACTTGCATAACAAGGCTTTCGTCTTCAAATTTTCTTCCTCCGGTGCTGGAATCACTTAATTCCCATCCATTAGAGTCTTGTTTAACCGAAAATCCCGCGTTCAAAATCCCAAGGAGATGGCATTTGGGTCATAGTCATTCACACCATGATGACCGCCACCACTACCACAAAGAGGGAGAGAACATTTTCCGGTTGGGTCTCGCCGCCGACATCGGTTTGGCCACCGGAAAAGCCTTCACCGGCTATCTTTCCGGCAGCACTGCCATTATCGCCGATGCCGCGCATTCCGTATCCGATGTGGTAAGTGGTAACTCTCACACTCAGTTTCTTACTGCAACTTGTCCTGAAACAATGTTCATTCTCATTGTTTGTGTTGTCGCAGGTTCTTAGTGGCATAGCTTTGTTGTCTTTCAAGGTTGCCAAGGCGCCGAGAGATAAAGAACACCCATATGGTCACTTCATTTGTATCTACACGCTACTCCATTTATCTCTTGTGCATCAAGTTACTGTTTATTAGATATTCTGGGAGTAAATCATCAATTTGGTCCTTCAAGTATTGCCCTCCCCGATAGTCTTTACAGTAATGAAATTATATAAGTAGGAGTATTCATCAATTTAGTCCCTATATATATATATATTTTTAATTGACGTCCATGGACTCATTTGAAGGATTTTTCAACACTCGAGGGACTATTTACTATGGTTTTTAATACTTGAGAGATTATTTGTTCACTTTAGGGACTATTTAAGAAAGAGATTAATAGTTTAGGAATGACATTGATGGTTTATTCAATATCCCGGATGCTAACTTTTCATTCAACGCTAATATAATTGGATTGATTATCTGTTAGTTTACATATGATAATAATAATAGTTACATAATGCTCTTCTGTTATGTTATTTTGTTGTGATTACTCATTAGGCTAATGGTTGTCATCCATATGTTATTTACTTAAAGATTTCTGTGTCATTTATGATTATATTTATGTGGTCTTGTATCTCAGGACATGGTAAGTTTGAGACTCTAGGAGCTCTTGGAATCTCTTGCATGCTTTTGGCGACCGGAGGTGGCATTGCATGGCATGCTGTAGACATTTTGATGGTATTGAAATTAAAAATTTGACCTATTTGTTGCTTCACTTATTCCCGTGAACAATGTGATTTAAAGAAACTTTGATTGAGCTTTTTGTTAGACTATGTATGAAAAGTAGATATTTTTTTCACCTTTTCAATACTTTAAGTCACTGTTACACTTGCAGGGATTGTTCTCATCTGGTCCTGAAATGGTTAGCCAGGCATTGGCACATGGGCACGGGCAAAGCCACGGACATGGTGGACATCACCATGGAATTAACATGGATCATCCCATCCTTGCTTTAAATATGACAATTGTGTCAATAGGTGTTAAAGAAGGGTACTGCCATTACTTAATATTTACTTGTACTGGGCTGAGGAGGTCCTAGTATTCCTGATCCCTATTCTAGTCACCTGTGTCCTATGCCGCTGTTGTAAATATGCTGACTGTGACTAATGCTTCATTGGGTGGTATCTGATACTTCTCCACCATGAGTGTAAGATACAAACCAATAAAGTTTGATGCAATCTCAAGTCAATGGGGCAGATACAAAAGGATAATTAGTTAATTACTAAATAGGAAACCTTTAGAGAATATCGCTTAATTGAATGAAAACCTGGAAAAATAATTAAGCTATTGTTGTAGTTATGTTAGCTCAAGCACTTCACTTTCCCAGGGAATGCATTCCTGTGGCCTTAACTCCTACACTTTTCCTCACCTGACATCAGAACCTTTTAATTTAAGTTTCTTTCCTTATTTCTTTTTCTTTTATTGATGGACCCTAAGCTTTGATTAATATGTGCATTACTAGGTTTTTTTTCTTCTCCAATACTCTAGTATTTATATTTGCTTTTCAAATCTGTAGGCTTTACTGGATAACAAAACAAGCTGGTGAGAAGCAAGGCAGTGGGCTAATGAAAGCAAATGCATGGCATCATCGTTCAGATGCAATTTCATCTGTAGTTGCTCTCGTTGGAGTTGGTAAATAACTTAGTTCTTTGAAGGGTTACTAGGTCTGTTATCCAGTAGAAAGTCCTATAAAATTGGATTCTAGTACAAGATATGTTGTCAATTAGGTTTACTTGCTTACACAGCATTGTTGTTGGGTTATGATTATTAATCATATGGTCCTAATCATACAATCACATATAAGTTTTTTGTGGACCTCTTTTAAAAATAAGAAGTGGTCATTTGCTCATCTAACACAGTATACTTTATATTTAACAATTTTTATTGTGTGTTTGGAGTTATGCATTCATGAGCTGTTTCTGTTCATCAATTTGTTAAGTACATTTCTAATGGTTTTTCTGTTGTTGTTGCTGCTGTTGTTATTACCTAAATTGGCATAACAAGAAGCATGGTCATGTCTTAAGTATGAATCTGAGCTTAAGTTTTCTTATGCAGACAACTTGTTTGATTTAGTTGAATTGATCAGATGACAGATGTGGTTTTGTTTAACATTAGAACATACTAAAAAATTAACATACAAGTTATAACAAGTGCTGTGCTTACTGTCTACAGAGCACACAATCTACAATTCATCATTGTTGTTTCAGTTATTTAATTTACTGAATACACTAAATTGTCATAGTATCTTAATTGTTAAAATATAAAAAACTATCTGACATTGCATCATATTTTACCATCCAAGACCTTGTAGTTATATTTTTAGTAGAATCCATTTTCAGTCCTTAAACTTAAAGATTCACAATTCAATTAGTTCTTTAAGGATTAATTTCATAATTTGATCGCTCAACTCAAACGTCTAATCCCCTATAATTTAGTTCCTCCAGCCATTTGGGTCTAACATGGTTTACATGAAATGCTAACCTGTAACAGCATCATAATACTTGGATATTATAGACTAACATGGATGGACAGACTAAATTATAAGGGATTTCAGTGATTAAATTGATAAAATTAATTCCTAAGGGAGTAAATGATAGCTGGATGTTTCTTTCAAGGACTAAAAATTGGCTTAATTCTTCTTTTTTTTCTTTCTTTTTCTGGTCTTCCATAGTGAGTACTTGCTGTAAGATCCTCATCCTCTTAGTATTTTTGCATTGCCCAGGCTATGACTTTGGATACTTGATCCATTTATGTCTTGGGTCTTGCTTATGTTCACTAACAATAGATTTTCATCTCCATGTTAGGAGGGTCTATTCTTGGAGTGAAGTTTCTAGATCCCCTCGCTGGACTTCTTGTCTCAGGCATGATTTTGAAAGCTGGAGCTGAAACTGGTTACCAGAGGTACCTATATCTGTTCCTCTGCAATTTATCTTTGCTTGCAAGTTTAAGTGATAGTTTTATATGTTATTGAAACTATTTTCTTTACCCTGGTGTATACATGTCAAGCTCATTTTGGAACCTAAGTTTAAACATATGAGAACTAAGTGTGATCCTCAAGGATACAACAATATATTGAACAAACCTATGCTAGACATAGACATGTGCTGGATACCTATAAATTAGATCATATGGTATTTATCTTATTGGATGTGGCATCTAATTAATGTAACAAGTTTACTTGTTTTTCCCCTCAACTTAGAGGGATTTTATATGTGTAAAACATTCTTGTTTGATGGATGGCTTTGTCATTTTGACTGCTCTCATAATGATGCACATATGACATGTAAATTTATGAGTTGTTTCTTTATGACATACTAATGAGTCCAACTAAATGGCTACTGCAATGCAATTATTTAATAATTTCAGGCATAGAATTTACTACATTTTCGTCCTTGCTTAACGAAAATTGCAATTTGAGAAATTATTAAGATAACAGAGAATTCAAATAGGTGTAAAGTGACTCAAAATGTTTAACCACTTGGGGTAAACTGATTCCGCCTAAATTAAGGGGGTTCGAAAAAGTTTCTAGTTTCTACTCTACCACAAGTATCTATAGGCAATTCTGATTATATCCAAACTTGTAGCTCTAATTTTATTGCTGCTTTTGATGAATTATCAGCGTCTTGGAATTGGTGGATGCTGCAATCCCTGAACAACATTTGGATCCTATTAAACAAACAATATTGCAAGTTGATGGTGTCAAGGTGTCTTTTCTTCCAATATTCTTTTTAAAATATTATTTTGGCAACCTTGAAACTTTGCATATGATTTCTTTTCCAATATCATCTTTTTACTTGAAGAAATGTTAAGTTCTGCTTTAATTTTTTGCATCCACTTTAACCAGGTATACATTAATGCTGTTTTGGCTGCATACAAATGTATGAACTTAGATTACATTCTTTTCCTTTCTTTGTATTTTTTTTCCAATTTGTATGCAGGGGTGCCATCGTTTAAGAGGAAGGAGAGCTGGTTCGTATCTTTATCTTGATGTACATATTGAGGTCAGTTCTCCTGAACATTCTTTATGTCACACGCATTATGTGTTATGAACTCATGATTGGACTGCATGTGTCAGTTTTCAGGGTTTAATTTTTAGTTCTACCTTGCAGGTTGATCCTTTTTCTAGTGTAAGTGCTGCACATGACATTGGTGAAAATGTTCGTCATCAAATTCACAAGTCTCATCCTACTGTGGTTGAAGTTTTCATACACATAGGTCTGTTTTGTAGTTTTATAAATTTCTTACCTTGGCTATTGCAGAATGGTAGTTATTTGTTATCACGGTTCTTTTAATAATTGACATACTTGTTAACAGAAGTTACTTTGTAGCAAGATGATTCGCTATAATTTTTTATTTTAATAACATACTAGTGTTAGGACACAGGGTGGAGAGTCAGACGATTTTCCCATCACAATTGGTTTACATCAAGGGTCAACCCTTAGCCCCTACCTTTTTACCTTAATTCTGGATGTCCTCACGGAACAAATCCAAGAGATAGCGCCGAGATGCATGCTTTTTGCAGATGACATAGTCCTCCTTGGAGAGTCGAGGGAGGAGTTGAATGAGAGGTTGGAAACTTGGAGACGAGCTCTAGAAACACATGGCTTTCGCCTAAGCAGAAGCAAATCGGAGTATATGGAATGTAAGTTCAACAAAAGAAGGAGGGTTTCTAACTCAGAGGTGAAAATAGGAGACCATATTATCCCTCAAGTCACACGGTTTAAATATCTTGGGTCTGTAATACAGGATGATGGGGAAATTGAAGGGGATGTGAATCATCGCATTCAAGCAGGATGGATGAAATGGAGAAAAGCATCGGGGGTGTTATGTGATGCAAAGGTACCGATCAAGCTAAAGGGAAAGTTTTATCGGACTGCGGTAAGACCGGCGATTTTGTACGGAACAGAATGTTGGGCGGTCAAGAGCCAACATGAGAATAAAGTAGGTGTAGCGGAGATGAGGATGTTGCGGTGGATGTGTGGTAAGACTCGACAGGATAAAATTAGAAACAAAGCTATTAGAGAGAGGGTTGGAGTAGCGCCTATTGTAGAGAAGATGGTGGAAAATAGACTTAGGTGGTTTGGGCATGTAGAGAGAAGACCGGTAGACTCTGTAGTGAGGAGAGTAGACCAGATGGAGAGAAGACAAACAATTCGAGGCAGAGGAAGACCCAAAAAGACTATAAGAGAGGTTATCAAAAAAGATCTCGAACTTAATGATTTGGATAGAAGTATGGTACTTGATAGAACATTATGGCGGAAGTTGATCCATGTAGCCGACCCCACCTAGTGGGATAAGGCGTTGTTGTTGTTGTTGTTGTTGTTGTATAGTTGTGAATTGCAATTGCATTGAATTAGACTTGGAGATACATTGAAAAATTGCTTGTAATATATCAAATAAATGATGTATAGTTCTCAATGTTATTATTTTAACTAGGAATTGACAAAAAGTTCAAAAAGCATAAGCCTCACAACAAAATCATAAGTTGCAGTTTACTTTGTCAAGTTTCTGCTTTGAAAGAGTGAAAACAGAGTAATGGAATATGACCGCATACGGTGCAGAGTGAGTGACAGTGTCAAGCCCCTGTTTTAGAAGAATGAAATCTAAGCAATGGAATAAACTGACAAGTAATTAATTAAGATATGTATGAGATTATTATTGTTGGAAATTATTTAATATAAATTGTTCCATTTGCCAAAGTAGATTACGTACATTGTACCCCAGAAGTTGACTTAATTATTTTTCTCTTGTAAATTGTGTTTTTCATTCATTTGGTTTGTAACCATCATGTATATAAATCCCTTAAGGCTGAGTGCATTTTTTACTCACCTAACAATCGTTAAAATATGATTATCTCCTTTGATCTCAAGTTGGCAGCATCTCTGTTTTGCATCCTTATTTAAGCCATTGTCAAGGCTGAAAATGCAGTATTTTGTCTTGGGTTCTTCTGAACCAAGTCCAACCCAGTCGTCTCTATTTCAGCACTGTTCATGCAAAATATTCATCACTGGTAGTGACCATTGTTTACGTATAGAAAATGCTTAGCCTGTTATGAATGTCAAAAATGCAGATTTAAATCTGTCACCACTGGTCTTTCTTGCTATCCTATTTTACCAACTATATATCAGTGCATGGCAAAGATATGCCTAATTTTCTACTCATTCAGCCTTTATTTTCAAATTGCAGCCATATGGCAAAGATATGCCTATTTTTTTTTTGTAGTTGATGTCATGTGTTCTGCTATTTTGTATCTCTTTACTCTAAATATGTCCTATTCTTATTTCCTTTTTTATAGATCCTGCCATGTCACATGTTTCTTGTCAGCAAGATAGTTGGAGTGGAGGCATGGACCATAGCAGTATTGTTCCTGCTGAGGAGGATAGTAATATTAAAGGAATTGTTTCTGATATCATCTCATCAAACTTTCCACAGGTAACATTTGTTTGTGAAAACTAGAAGAAAATAAAAATAAGTTTTGTTTGTGAAAACTAGAAGAAAATAAAAATAACTTTGATTTTATTGGTCAAAAGTGAACGGATTAATTGGTTCAAGTTCTCTTAGCTATAAAATTTGGAGAATTAAATGGTTGCTATTCTCTTCCTAGTACGAATATGATATTCAGGTTTTTCTGTTTCAGTATTCATTGAGGTGGTGGAAAGTAAGATGATTCCATTGTTAATGGAAGTACAGTTGATTTTTCAATCTTTAATTGTCTCTGGCTGATTTTCAGATGTCAGTTGAGTGCATAACACGTCACATGTTTCAAAGCAAGATAGTTCTTCAAATTGAGGTTTCCATGCCACCTGATATCCCAATTGGGTAATTTTTATTGTCTTAAACTTTTAGTGAGTTTGATTGTGAACTGGGTCGATCTCCCATGGCAACTTATGTTTATTTACCCGCAGACATGCAATGGAAATGGCAAAGCAAGCAGAGGAAGAGATTTTGAAGGCTGTCTCCAATACAATTCATGTTGGCATTCAGCTACGTTTGGGGCAACCATTCCCACAGATCAATCTTACTTAGAACCATCCATGGATGGTGGAAAGCCGATTTTTTTGCAACTCCATGCATCCTTTTAGTATGATTTAAGTTAAATAGATTATTACAATATTGCTCTGCTGCAACTTCTACCTAGTCTCATACAATTTCATACTAGCCCATTTGAGAGGTTCGCAGGAGGTGGAAAGGTGAGGAAACCTACTAAAAACTCAATATATTTGGCGCCCATTTGACGTTTGATACACTGTTGAGTCCCCTCGTAGCCCTGCAAAACTACTGAATATGACTAAATAATGAACCTCCTTGAGTTACACAGTTTTTAACGGCAAATTTGTCTTTGTTAGCACCTTTTTAAGTTCAAAGTTTAATCAAAACCTAAAACATTTTTCCCTTGCTGTGTTTGATTAGCATTATATATTTTTGTATCCTACCCCAATGTTAGCATTGGATTTTTGCATTCCTAACATGTGAATAAGTGCATTGACCAAACATCTATTATATGATATTTTTGCAGTGGGTAAACTACGTACGAACATCGAAATATTGGCATTTTTTGAAATATGCGTAATGAGAAATATGTTGTCTTTCAAACAACGAGATGGCTAAAAATTGGGCTAAAAAATTGAGAATCGTGCTTCTCATTACAAATGGTAAGAATCGAGCGGAACCAAGGTCTTTCAAAAGAACAAAGTGAGCCTTAATCGTGCGTTCAAATTGCACTAAGGACTGTTGTTTTGCTCTTTTACGAAGAAATTGAACTCGCCCACTCGTGTTGAACTAACAGGCAGCTTTATGAATTTCATGGGAGTTAGAGTTCAACAAAAAGCGAGTTTACAAATATGTCAGCTTGATTTCCAAGAGTAGGCTTGTAAACCCAACTGAATTTACAAGTTAACACTAAAATTTGACATCCATTTGCATAAAAACAAAGCGTATAATTTGAAGAGTAAACTATCAATTTAGTTCTTAAAATATTTGTCTTCTGTGAATAGTCTTTAAAGTAATGAAATTATATAAATAGTCTCAATATTAAAATTTGAAGTTGAAGGACTGTGTAGGATGATTTTTTTAATACTTTTGAAACTATTTCTATATATATATTTTTTACTTTAAGTACTAGGGACTAAATTAAAGTTTATTCTATTTTGAAATAAAATGTAAATTGTGATAAGCTGACAAAGCTTAATTTTTTTTTCTTAATTCTTTGGTTCATCAAGAAAAAGATCCAGACTAATCTGAGAAATTCGATTGAAAAGTAAATAAAGTTTAATCAATAATTATTTTCATTAAAGGTTAAATTTAGGTAATATCTGAATTATTCAACTTTAATTTTAACATATTAACTAGTTGTATCTAATTAATTGATTTGGCAAGCTGAATTTCTTTAAGTAAGGTTTTAATTTCTTATGAATAAAAAAATAGGTGTTATGAAATATTTATTTTGCCGATTGAATTTTTTAGTGTTGATTAAGAATCAGAATAATTTTTAAATACAAAGGACTTAAAGACAACATACATTTATCTTCTTAACAAGATGCAATGCAACTATGCAAGTTCTACGCTCCTTCGCTTTTTTATTGTAACAGTACTGTTCATCGCTGCTGTGTACAATTATATATCTTTTTTTAATATAATTAAAATAATTTTTTTCTTACCAAATAACAAATACTATCATTTAATAAAAGTTATATCTGATGACTTTTGCATAATCATGTATTTTACACAAATTTTGAAACTGTGTACCTATACGCCACCCAATAGTACTCCAGCAATTTGAGTTGAATCAGCAATCAAAATTTAATAAATTAAACAAAAATTGAGGTGGATAAGTTTAAATGGAATAATATTGTTCTGAAAACATTTCTTGCTATCATAATTTTTATTTTCATTTACAACAGAGTAAATTGGCCAACTTTTATAACTTCTATTAATTTTTGTTCTAATTAGTTTCTCATCATCTCATGGCCGAACCAAATCAAACTTAAAAAAAGAAAAAAAAATGTGATAAGAAATTGAAGAAAAAAAAAACAACTTCTAATACCTTACCGTGCACAATTTTTATTTTTTTTTGAGAAATATTTTTTATGAAGAACATTTCATGCTAAGAGAGCCATTCATCAGATAATTGTAGTCTGATTAAAAAGTCCACATCTATTAAATTCAGAAAAGGGTATCATTACTTCAATGACTCTGTTCTCTTTCTCTTCTGCAACACCACACTCAATTTCTGATCTATAATAACAAACCAATCCAAATTAAAAAAACAAAACAGAAAAAAAAAACCAAAAATGTAGAAAGGCTCAGAAGGATCCATTGGTAGTTTTGTAATGACAAGGGAAAATTATCTTTTCCCTAATAAAATAGGTAGTTCGTACCATCATTGCCTCCAAAAACAATAAAACACAATAGAGGGAAAGAAAATGAAAAAGATGAAAGAAGACAAACAAAAAGATGAAGACAAATTGTACAGAATTTGAAACTCGGAGTGAGCACGATGTTCTGTTTGGTGAAGAACAGAGGAAATATGATCGATTTTGCTATGTATATATATATGAAAACATGATCTAATAGGGCTGGGACTTAGGGCTTTGGCCCATTGCGAACAGCAAAGAGAGGAAATTCAAGTTCAATGATAGAACTGCCCCTCCGACCAAGTACTTATGGGCCTTTCTGACATTTGGTTGGGAATAAATTTTTTTATGCCAGAGAACTATGTTTTTTTTTATAATCAAGAAAATTTATTTGATTGGTCATTAGAAATTTTTAGATAAATTTCTTAAAAATTAATTAATTATGTGATATTTTTACTAATAACTATCACATTAAATAATTTAATAAGAATATCATAATATTTTTAAAATAGTAAAACAAAAATTTAACTTGGAAAAGTAGGATTTCTATTTCTCTCTACGTGAATGTTTGTATGTGAATGTGAGTTAAAAATGATTTCTGGAAATATATTTCTTAAAAATACGTATCAAATGTGAGAAATTAAGTTTTTCAAGTTAAGATTCTTGAAAAAGTAAAAATTTCTATCTTACCAAACACGCCCTACAATTATTCTATGACTTTCTAACAATGGAGGAATCAATCAAACCATGACTAAAACATGACAAAAAGAAGTATTTTCTTTTGGTACATGAAGTATATTTTTTTTTAGTTATCATAATTATAATTTTTGACTCATCAAGTGAGATTTCAATAAATTTCTACAAATTTCAATCCTTTGAATTAGTTATAATAAGACTAATTTTCAGTTCGAACTTAATCACACTTAAAATTTTTATTTTTTCCTAAAAATATATTAGGCAAAAGAATAGAATCAAAGTAGGTATTATCTAAGCTAATAAGATAATACTACTATATTCTGTATCACTCAACAAGATTTTAGTTCCAGGTTTGTGAGATTTCCAACACATTTCCTCGCATTAATTAAAATCAATTCACCTGTTTGAACTTGTACTTTTTTATTTCAAGTTTAATTAAATATTTTCTCGCATTATAAGATTTAATTAATTAATTCACACATATTAAAGAATTTAATTAATTTAGTTAAAAGAATTAAATTAGTATTACTTTATTATTTTTTTTCAAAATTATCCTTGTAAATAAAATTAACATTAATGGATTATGTTTCTTCACTATTATGTCATTCAAGAATTAATGTTAATGAAGAGCATTTATAGATTGAACTTTATAAAAAAAATTAAATTAACTTTTAAGTTGTACCTTATAAGTTATAAAAGGATTGGAGGGAATACTGTTAATTCGAAAGATTGGTGCATTAATTATTAAGATTAATTGGCTGAGGAATCTGTTACAGACATTATATGTTTACAAAGTTTCAGAAACTCATAGGGAAACATTCTCTTTTCTTTTAGTCTAAACTGGGCATATATAGTTTGTGTCGGTTCTCAAATGTCCCAAATGGATTTCTCCATAGTAGCAGAATCCCCATGTGGAAGGTGGTGGTGAAAGTGATTCATAATCTGCAACCTCTGGTGGGTTAATGCTTCTAACTCCAATCTTTGCTGTTGTTGTTTCTGTGGTTCATACACCCTTGAAGTTGCATCCCCAACGCCCAAGAAGTCATGAACCAAACTCGAACCAGTACCAATCTCTTGCTCCACGTTCTTCATCAGTATTGGGCCGAACATTCCCATATCACTAGTGTTGGAATCAAATATCAGTGACATTTCTTGTTGTCCCTTGTGAAAAAACAGGTTGGTGAAGGCTCCGGCGTTACTAATCCCAGCCATATTGTGAGATTGATCATCAGGGTTTGGATGATGGAAGTGGTCATAGGAAGAAATATGGTTGTGGTCAGGACCAGTCATGGCACTAATAAAGCTTTTCTGCATCATGGTTGGAGAGTTAATAATGCTATTGTTATTGCTTGCAGTGGCACCCATTTGTGTTGCTTTCTGCAATAAAGCTGTGGCAGACATGTGAGATGAGGCAGAAGCGTTTTTGCTGTCTTGGAAGTAATTGAAAGCAGTGGAGTTGTTGGAGCTGAGTTGAAGAGTGGAAGAAGAGGGATGAGACATGTTTTTTGGACCACCAAAGAGTGTACCAGCTGAAAAAGTGGTGTTGGAGAACATGCCACCACCCATGCTAGTGGACTTGAATGGCATTGGGACAATATGCTCTTGGAGTGGGCTCTTAGTGTCGTAGTTGTTGTTGAATTCGGATACAGTACTGTTGTTGGAACTAGCGCTTAGAGGCATTGTAGTGGCAATAAGATCCGGCAATTCATTTTCCAGGGTTGTTGTTGGTGCCATGCCACTCGTTAATAAGTGGTTTACTCGGCTATTTTCTTCAGTTAATGCGTCACAAAAGGCTCTGTGTGTGATAAAACTGTCTCTTCTGCAAGATTCAGATATATGTGTTGAATGTTTCACATGTATCTAAGCTTATACATAACTAAAAATAATTAATTATAAATGTAAGTTGATATTATCTAATTTTTGTAATTTTAAATATAAAATCAGGTTACTTTTAAAATATTTTTTTATTGAAATTTATTATCATAAATAAAAATAAGTTATTAAAAAATATTTTAGAAATAATATCATTAAATAAGATAAAATTAATTAAATTTATTTATATTTAAATTTAACATAAAAGATTATTTTTTTACGAATATAGGAGGATTACCAATTAGGAGGCGCTTTAATGTTAACTAACAGTTAAAAGACATGCAGAATCTCACCATTTAGAAAAGATAATTTTTTTTTATGTCTTGACGTTGTTTATTAATTGAGAGGATATGGCAGGTAAGTAAAGAGACCAATTATTTCATTCTAAAGTTATGATCTTAAATTTAACAACTCTTGTACTCGCAATTATGGCTTCATCACCTTAATTTAACACGAAAATAGTAGAGCCACGTACGTCAACTCAATGTTGTCATATGTATTTTGTAGAATTGCGAATGTAACATTTGTGTGTTTTGCCTGTATTACTCAAAATTCAAATTTATGTATCTCTTATTAGATCAATTAGTTTACAATATATCTTGAGAATCAGTTTTTAAGTAGTTCATACAATTGACCTTGATGACAGTTTGATATATAAGAATAGTAGTTTATTGGATAAGTTAGTTTACAGTATAAGAATAGTTGCAGTTTTTAATGTGTACTAGCTAACTAGTTCTTAAGAATTGTGAGAAAATATAAAAAACTTATCTTAAGTTCTTAAAGAAAAAAATTGTTAGAAACACACTTTTTCTCTTAAAGATTACATCATTAAAATAAAAACTAGTTGAATTTTTTAAATCTAATGTGACATTAGAAGATTCACTGAGTTACACTGTGGTTGCACCGTTGGAAATAGTGTACGAGCCAAAGAAATAGATTTACAGGAAGGAATGGACCACACCAAATGAATAATAATGGTGAGTAAATGTTATCTGTCAAATCCAGCATGTGTTTTATTTATGAGCACAAACTACCATGAAGCATAATCTAATGAAAAATATATCGGACGTGACAATACTTCTTCATGTTTCTCTGCAACAACCAATATCACATGCAGCTGCTATCTAACCCTCTAAAATATATCATGCAAACGTTTGTAATTAAAATTTAAAATTGGTTCAGGTTGGTGTTAATTGACGGTCCGTCCGGGTTGTTAAAGAGAAAGGTTTTGTTAAGTCCGGGCAACTAACATAAAACTCACTTTTATCATAAAAGTGTGAGAAACGGTAAGAGTGAATTTTATGTTAATAATCTTAAAATATAACTTTAATATACATAAATATAATTTATTTTATTTTATTTAATAATATTATTCTTGAAATATTTTAATTTAATTCTAATTCTATTTTTAATAATTAACATGGTTAAGGTTGTTGATGTTAATAATAATAATTAATGTGTACCTGGAAAATATAGTTCCACAGTCACATTTGTATTCCCTGGTGCCACATGTTTTCTGGTGGGCCTTCCAATCAGACTGGACTGCATATCTTTTAGAGCACTTGTCACATTTCCATTTCTTTTCACCATGTTTTCTGCTGTAATGTTTTTTGATGCCAGTGAGGTCTCCTAATGCACGAGCTGGGTTATGGTGGATGCATGATGGCTCAGGGCACACGTAAACCCTTTTCTTCACTTCATTGCTTCCTCTCTGCCTCAGTTTCCATGGAAGATTGTGACCTCTGCGGTGCAACTGAAGGTTTTGGTCCCTCTGAAACCCTTTGTTGCAGATCTCACAGACGAATCTATTTGTTGCCATTAATGTGGTTGGTGATAAAGCAATAACTTCAGCATTCGGATCTGTTACATGAATTTCATCCATATCATCCCCCACAGACTCTTCCAAAATAATAGTATATATTCATAATGATCATATATGTTTATTAATTTGTTGTGTTGGTTACTAAACTAAGTCTGCACTCAGAGTACCTTTGTTAATGTTTCAGAAACTTTTTTTTTAATGTTTTTAATATATTCAATGTTTTTTTCGAATTCCTCAATGTAATGATTGTTTTTAGCTAACTCATTGGTGCAACCTTAGTTATACTATCTTTTGGATTAATCCAACTTCTAAAATCATGAAAGATCACCGAGAAAATTAAAGAAGAATGTATGTATAATTCGAATAAGGAAATTTACTATTATTTCATATTACATAGTTTCTTCTTTACTTAAGGTCGCAAAGCAGTATTGAAACAAAAGAATAATATTAGGTTCAACAAGGCAACACAGTTTTTCACACTTCTAAAATTATCACTAATAATGCACACCAAACCTTTTGTTTAACTAAAATTTAACGTTTAAGTTTGCAGGGAATACCTAGCCAGTAACTAGAGTTTCACCAGTAGAGCACAGCTAGCATGCACCATTACCATATTTCAAAGCAAAATTCAACTTGTCAAAAGCACTTGGACTTCTTTATATAGTTTTTAGTTTCCTTAATCACACCACCATCAGTGAATTAATGAAGAATTTCGTACATTTAACAGTAAGTTTTCCTATATTGAAACTAATTCAAGCATGATTAAAATCCAAATATTTTGGGATTAATTAAACTATATGTGCAAGAGCAAAAACTGAAGCTCAGGGTTGAATAATTACCTGGGGTTCCAGGTAGGTTTCTATTCTTCTTGTTTGCTTGTTGTTGCTGTTGATTAGTGGAGCTATTGCTGTTGCGAACACCAGAACTTGAGCCATGGGGGTGGTTTAGTGGTTGTTGTAGCTTGTTTTCTTGATGAACTTCTTCACCAGTGTTTGCTGTGGAGAAGCTTCCTTCATCACCTGAAATATTTGACATCTGAACAAAAAGACTGTAAAATAATTAATAGAAGCTTCTCTTGTCTTTCTTTTTGCCTTGTTAGTGCTGAACCTTAGTATAATGCTGTGGCTTGGTTTTCTGATGAATTCTTAGCAAAAATTAAGCTGCTCTCCCCACTAGAGGAAGACAAAAGGCCGAGGGAGTTATCCTTGGTTTCTGTTGAGAAATTAGAAATCTATTGCTGCCGTGATACTAATATTGAAAGCTGGTTTTCTTTGGCCTTGTATAAATATATATGATGCCCATATGAAGACAACTACAAGGTAAATGCCCCTAGCTTCTTGGTGTTATGATAATATTTTTTTTTTACCATTCACATGGGTAAGGAATATTTATTAATTTTATTAATAATTAATTTTTATTGAAGAATTTGGTTTGTAACTTAATAAATTCTGTTTTTGTCATTATATTTTTTTCATTTAAAAAATTCAAATTTAAAACTTTTGAAGGGAATCAAATCCAATATCACTCAAATCAATAATTTGTTAGTTAGTATTATAATAATATCCTAAAGAATAAAGTAATTTCTCTATTTATATTTTATATGTATAATTCTTACTTTCCAAGTAATTTATATTTTACATGCACGTGTACAAAAAATAACTCCATCACTAAAGAAAAAACTGTTATATGCTAGAATTTCTTTTATTTATATTATTTTTGTAAACATTACCTGAATTTTTTATATATAGAATATAATTTTGTTCGATAAGACTATATGAGTGACAAAAATCTTATTCTAAACCAATGTTCAATCCAAAAATGTATTAAAGGGAGAATATTTTTTACATAATTATTTAAATATCTTAATTTTTAATAAATAATGAGTTTTAAAAAAATTGTAATTTTCTCTATAAAACTAGAACTAGAATCTATTACTATAAGAAAATTAAACAAACACTAACTCAACTAACTTTTTCTTATTTATTTTCATATATAAATATTTTTTTTCCTTCTCTTCTTTCATATGGGTCTAGGAGGGGGGAGATCCCTACTTTTCCCCCTTAGATTCATCCTTGTTTTAAACATTTACTATAATTACATACTAGTTAATTCACATATTGGTGATGATCTGTGACCATATATGCATCAATTGGTGTATAATCGTTCTAATATAATCAGTGATCTTAAATTCAAATTACTTATATCATAGCCGACTCTTTGCTTCTCATTTGAACCAAAAGGTCAAATGAAACGGGCCGAATAAGTATCTTCAAAGTTTAAACAAAAAATGGATAAAGTAGTTAGTAAAGACAAAAAAAAAAAAAAAAAGAGGGTTGCTGGCGAGTTAACCTAGCTAGATCATTTTTTTTATGGCACAACGACATTAACCAAAATCGTCCTATGACATCCTTAATATTCTATAGTTTTTTTCGGTACATTTAATATTCCATAGTTTGAAGGCATAAATATAATATTTTTCTCTCCGACCTTTCAAATGAGCATATACACAGAGACTTAAAGGTTTGTGAATGTGATGATATTGTTTTTAAGGATTTATTCATTAGTTTCATAATGTTAATTTTTAATAATGCGAAAATCATTTAGGATACAACACATTTTGTGACAAATTCAGGTGACAGAACTGTAGATATGTAATTTTGTCAACCCGCATAAAAAAGGAAAAAAAATGGTTCATTATAGTAGATTTGACTAAGAAAAAAAATTATCATGAGAAAAAAATAGTATATTATTAATTTATAATAATATTTATTTTTTATTGACTACAAAATTGTAAAGTAATTAAAATTATTTTAGTAAAAATGTAATTAATGTAAGAGACAATTTAAAAGGAGTATAATTATAAAAATAGACATAAATTTCTCAAAAAACTCAGAACGAAGGTAGCATATAACCTATTATCAGAATTGTTAATTACTAGCTAAATATCATTGAAAGTAAAAGGACATGTTTATAAATAGTAACTGCTTGAAGGAGTCATAATCCCACGTTTAGAAAAGTTATCTTTGTCCTTTGTTTATGTTGAGTACTGCTGCTCCCACACAGCACACGCTTAAATGTACGTAATTGTAAAATAATAAAAAGAGACACAAACTAGAATATCAGACATGAGCTAAATTACACCAATATAAACGATAAGAAAGACCTCGTTGAAATTATCGATAGAGAGATCGATATATTTGATGAAGGGCATGCATACTTACACTAATATAAACACAGAAGCTTGTCGACTTCAGTTATACTATCTCACATTTTTTGATTAATGTAAGCCCTAGTTACAATGACGTTCCACAGAATTTCGGTTTCCTGATGATTGTTCAGAATTATTAATTTGATATGGTTGCTAACTGACACTGACAAAGTAGCTCTATTGATAAAATTAACCTTATGGATTATTCTTTTTCATGAGCATATCTTATAGTTCTTCGACGATTGTGTTTTGTTTTATCCAAGGACAGGAAATACATAGAATTAGTATTTTAATTTGATTTGGAAATGTTTCGACTAGGCGAATAATGCATGTATTATAAAGAAAATTGAAAAGTATTTTGTCGCTCAACAAGCCTGCATATAGTCTTACACATAGTTGGGAAATTGATGACTATTAATATTATTCCATCATCTTAAGCATAAATCAACATGGAGTGAAGGATACTGTCTCTTTATTTATCTTTTTCTCTCCCTCAGCTTTTTTAATTAGAAAAACTATTATTGAAAAAAGTATATGAAAAATTATAACCTTTATATATACAGTTGTTTATCAGATCAATTTAATCGATTAAAAAATATTTTAAATGATTAGTTCATTTCATTTCAAATTCAAATATATTTTGTATATTATCTAGTTTTATTTTTATTTATATAATTTTATAAAATAAAATAAGTCAACAATATATTTTATTCTCTCTCGTTTCAAACTCAAATAATTAAACAATAGGTTAATTCAATCTAATTCCATTCAATGTTCTCAATCCCCTTAAAAAGGACCAAGTTGGATTGAATCTGTTTTAAGGATGTTATGTTGGAAATCTCAACCCAATCCTAGTGGCGATTGTGAGTTTAGTTGGGTTGATGCATTAAAATTAAAAAAATAATTAAAAAATAAAAATAAAGATTATATAAAAAAATGGATGACTGTTACACCTGTTGAGGATAGTGGCGCAGATGTCGTACTCGGAGTACAATGGCTGAAGACTCTAGGTCCAATACTCACAGATCATACTTCATTAAACATGAAGTTCATCACTGGAGGGAAGCTAGTGGAGATGAAGGGAGAACGAGAGACAAACCTGCAACAGGTAACACCCTCACAGCTACGTCGTCTACTTTACACAAACCCTGCAAGTACATTCTATCATATTCGTATAGATGCCCAAACCACAATACAGCCTGCAAATCATGCGTTACCAGAAGTAACCTCATTAATCACCCGTTATTCTTCCTTATTTCAACCTCCATCATCCCTACCACCCTCACGACTCACAGACCACTCAATAAACCTATTACCAAACACAACACCTGTAAATGTAAAACCCTATCGATACCCGTATTATCAAAAACAGGAGATAGAAGACCAAGTGAATACAATGCTTGATAAGGGATTCATTCGACCCAGCTCAAGTCCATTTTCATCACCCGTTTTACTCGTCAAGAAGAAGGACGGAGGGTGGAGATTCTGTGTAGATTATAGAGCTTTAAACGCAGTGACCATTCGAGATCGGTTTCCAATCCTGACAGTGGATGAACTCTTAGACGAGCTTGGAGGGGCTAGGCGGTTCTCAAAGCTTGATTTGATGCAAGGGTATCATCAAATCCTCATGAAGGAGGAAGATATCAACAAAACAACGTTTAGGACGCACCAAGGGCATTACGAGTTTCGAGTAATGCCCTTTGGCCTTTGTAATGCACCCTCTTCTTTTCAATCCACGATGAACCAGCTATTCCGGCCATACCTGCGAAAATATATCATCGTTTTCTTCGATGACATATTAATATACAGCAAGACCATCGCATAGCACATCTCTCACTTGGAAAATGCTTTTCAGATTCTGATAACAGGGAAATTTTCATTGAAACTCTCCAAGTGTACATTCGCTGCTCAGGAGCAAGTAGAATATTTGGGTCACGTAGTGGCCGGAGATGGTGTTCGACCAGTGCCGGAAAAAGTTCAAGCCATTCAAGATTGGCCTACACCACGATCTCCAAGGGCACTACAAGGATTCTTAGGCCTCGCGGGATTCTATAGAAGGTTTATACAAGGATACGCTACGATTGTTGTGCCACTCACAAAGCTGCTATGCCACGCACAATTCCAATGGTCACCACTAGCCAGTGAGGCCTTTCAAAAGCTTAAAGGAGCAATCATGGCTGCTCCGGTTTTGGCTCTACCCAACTTCAACATTCCATTCATTGTAGAAACGGATGCATCAGGAACGAGTATGGGAGCAGTCCTTACACAGGAAAACCATCCCATTTCCTTTTTCAGTAAACAATTTTGTCCGAGGTTGAGGAACGCTTCAACGTATGTCAGAAAGCTTGCGGCCATAACCTCCACCGTCAAGAAATGGAGGCAATACTTGTTAGGTCACAAGTTCACTATAGTCACTGATCACCGCAGCCTGAGAGAGCTTATGAGTCAAACGGTTCAGACGCCGGAACAACACCGCTACTTGGCACGTTTGCTGGGTTATGATTTCACGATTCAATATCGTGCAGGTCGAGCTAATGTCGTGGCAGACGCGTTATCGAGGATTGAGGAGGAAACTCCAGCATCGTTTTTATTGTTATCCATGCCTCAGTTCGATTTCCTCGAGGATCTCCGCAAGGAAATGGAGTCCAACTCAACCTTTAGGGAGTTCAACAAGAACCTGAGGCACACCCAGACTACACAATAGCTTCTGGATTGATCTTACACAAAGGTCGCATATGGATTCCATCAAACTCGTCCTTCATTAAACCACTTCTTGAGGAATTCCATCAATCACCCACGGGGGGCCATATGGGTATACAGAAGACGCTTCATCGTCTCCAAGAGAGCTTCACTTGGGACTCCATTAGAACCGATACACTAGCTTTCGTCACCAGTTGCTTGACATGTCAATATACCAAGTATGACAACAGGAAACCCGCTGGATTGCTGTGTCCTCTACCGGTACCGGTGCAACCATGGGAGGATTTATCCATGGATTTTATTGTTGGGTTACCTGCATACAAGGGAAACACTTGCATCCTGGTGATTTTAGATAGGTTTTCGAAGGGACTGGGCCTTGGTATGTTACCCACACATCATAATGCACGAACGGTGACTGAGTTATTCATGGAAATAGTAGGAAGATTACACGGAATGCCGAGAAGCATCGTGTCCGATCGTGATCCACTATTTGTAAGCCGATTCTGGAAAGAACTCTTCTCTCTCAGTGGGACGAAGCTTCGCCTCAGCTCCGCTTACCATCCGCAATCAAACGGGCAAACGGAGGTGGCTAACCGCATTGTGGAACAGTATTTACGAGCATTCGTTCATCAGAAACCTTCACGGTGGGGGCGTTTCTTGTTATGGGCCGAATGGTCCTATAACACTTCATGTCACTCAGCCACCGGAGTGACTCCATTTAAGGTTACCTTTGGTAGGAAGCCTCCAAGTTTTCCCCACTACATATTGGGGACCGCGAAGGTAGACGCAGTAAAGCTGAGTAAAGCTCAAGCACGAATGAAGATGATGGCGGATAAACATAGGCGTGAGGAGGAATTGAAAGTAGGGGACTGGGTCTTGGCTAAGCTCAGACCACGACGTCAAGCTTCAGTCACAGACACGGCGTATTCGAAGCTGAATAAAAGGTATTACGGACCCTTTCGAATCACGGCTTGAATGGGGAAGGTGGCGTACCAGTTGCAGTTGCCGGAGCAATCATGCATCCACAACGTGTTCCACGTTTCGCTCCTTAAACCCTTCGTGTCCACTGACCCACCACAGGATTCAGTTGCTCTTCCCCCCACGGCTATGGATAACGACCCCATCATCGTTCCCTTAGCCATCGTAGCAACAAAGACAATTTTGTCAGAAGAAGGCCCAAAACGCATGGTGCTCGTTCAATGGAAGGATCTTCCACTCGAAGAAGCTTCGTGGGAAGAATGGACACCCTTTAAAAAGCTTCATCACCTTGAGGACAAGGTGTTCTTTGAAGGGCAAGGGAGTGTTACACCTATTGAGGATAGGGTGCAAGTAGCAGGTGGGGTGGTCAAGGAAGAACAAGGGCTGCGACTAGTAAGGGAACAGCAACATGGGGGAAGGCCCATCAGAAAGATGAAGATACCAGCACGTTTGGATGACTACGTGCGATAAGCATTGTGCATGGAAACTGTTGGCATCTAACCGTCTGTTAAGAGGTGCAGAAGGTTCTAGAAGTAGTTAAGCTTGTAACTGATTCTGTTAGGGTTTAGAATTTCTTTGAGAATATAAAAGCTCATGTAAATAAAGAAAGGAATAGGAAGAAAATCACGTTTCTCTCATCTTCTCTCTCTCTCGTTCTCTCGGAGGTTCTGGGTCCTCGAATTCCCAATCATAACAATGACTCATATGTTACATACTACATAAACAAAAAAAATATAAATAATCCAACTATGCTAAATTACCTTGGTACAAATACTCTTTAGAAACTATTATGACGAGTTAAATAAATGTAATACAGAAAACAACAAAAAACATAAAATTAATAGTTGTTCACAGAACATTTTGCCTAATAAAATACTAATATTTAACCAAACAATACAGATAAATATTTAACAAAAAAAAAAACTTAACTAGACATATCGATCCAACCCAACTCACCCTTTGACTTGTTGAACTGGCGGGTTATGTAGGTTAAAAGGTTGAATTAAGCCAACTCAATCCATTTTGATGGGTTAAATGAGTTGAGTCGTTTGCGTTTAACCTATTTTGAGATCCCTTGTTCAATTACCCATAAAACCATGCGGGAGAGAGGAATTAAGTGAGCTAAACAGAACCTCATTTTTGTTCAACTAAAGGAGTTATTTCAAAAAGGACTTTTATCCACTTCCTTTTGGTCCACTTGATGCCCAGTAATTATTTTGGGCTGAGGATAATTATACACAGAGCCATTGGGGGCTATTCCCACTCATTTTTTGCTATTTTCACTCCATGTTTTCAAAAAATACTCCTGACAAAAACATTTTCTTTATACAATATACACAACGGAGTGTTTTTTTGCTGAATTTATACACAACGGAGTAATTCTATCTAGAGTTACTGTTGGATTTAAGAAGAGACCAAATTAATATTAAATTATTATATTTAGAAATATTAATAAAACATATTTAAGTTTATCATTGACTAGCTAGCAAGAACCCAACTCTCTAATATTAATAGCTTCAAGTCTTACACAAAAGATCTTTAATTTTTTATGCTGAAAATTTCTTTTGTTTAAAAAATAGGGATTTCAAAATTAAACCTTTTAAACATTTAATGGTGAGGGTTAGCCGTTGCAGAAGATTCAAAATAAAATAATATCAGCATAGATACCCACTATATAATTGAGTGGGAACTAGTTAGGGATCAAGGACCGAGAATCCTAACCAAAGTGGGAAGGAAGGTCAGCTTGAAAATAGAAAAGATTTGGAATGTATGAATTTCTTTAGCTCCATCATAGAGAGCTTTAATAACCCTTTTGGGTTTGCCAAAGTCTCTTTCGTAGTTCTGTACCCAAAACAAAAGTCTTTTTCCCAGTCATGTGCCTACACCCACTTTCAGGTTTATATTAGTTTATTGTCCCAAGTTGTGACAAAGAATCCCAGATCAAATCTTAGCCTTACTCATTGATAATAGGTCTGTTTTATTTCTTTAATTTATCAATTAGTCCATTGAAAAATTATTTAGTTGCAGGTCACAGGCTTGTGTTTAAATTTCCATACCAGTACCTTGGAATTAATGTACTTACGTACCAAATTTTACAATAATGTTTACGAAGCCATCACCCTAAAGAAAATTACAGAAGGAAGCATCAACAAGCATGTGTAGGTACATATATTTGAGGAGTTATAAAATTGATTTGATAATTGAGAATTAGAGGTTTAAGGATGGAAAAAAAAGGAAAGAGGAAACGATCGTATGTTAGAATTTCTGCCACCGACGTTTTTAATAAAAACTAACAAATAAAAAAATACATATATTAGAACCGACCAAAACTTAACTTGAAAATTCTAGTTGTGTCAAAATAAAAGCACATAACCTATAAGTTGTAACATTGAAGGACGTTAGAGAAAAAGTCTTTCTTATTTAGGACTTGGCAATTTATGCTTAATTTTAATCCGGTAATGAATACTTAACAATAATACTTACATCCATTGATCCACACAAGTGAGGGCCATAACTATGTTTTTTGGATTGTCTGCTTCCCAATATTATATATATCCATCCCTGCATATAAATGCAACTTTTCTATATTGTTATATGAAGGACCACACACCATGTTCCGCAACAGTGATCTCACGCCAAGAGCTTTAGTTGGACGAAAAATCTTTCTAGCTCTTTGCCCCTATAAGTACAATAGATCTACCATGCATATATGGCAATTAACTTCCTTGGGTGATATTTTAATATCAGAATAAGTACAAAGGCATCCAGGCCATAATCACACTTTCACTTTATTAATTTTATAACAACTTGCATATTGCTAAGAAAATGGTACATTTTTTTTTCTTGTACCACTTATTAGTCTTTAATTTATTTTTTTTAAAAAGATCTAATTCATCCCCATACAATCCCACAATATTACTCTACGATCGATGGTATCTCGTTTTTGAGAAAGTTAAATCAATATATTCTTGTGTAATAATTGAAATCAATGGGGATTTTTATATCATGCATGTATGAGAGGTATCAAAGTAGACTATTATTTTCTCAATATATATACGAAGAGCAGAGAAAGGAAAAGATAAAAGAAAAGAAAAAGATCAGTTATGCGGGGATATACGCGCACTGGAAATAAGACAAATATACACGTTTTTATTTTAAATTCATGTTTATTAGGGGTTTGGCCGTTTGGGTTATCAATCAGAAACGAAGGTTTTCCACTTGTTAGTTGTTACTCATTTTCTTTTCCGGGGTGTTTGCAAATCTTCCTAAAATTATATTATGTTATTTTATCTGTCAAACCTTTGAACCCAACAAAACTATTAAGAACTCTCACCAAAAGCAACTTAGTGATCGATGATATATACCCCAATTTAGAAACTTTATTCTCAGTTTCTCCTCCGTCTGCTTTAATTTATTTATATTGTTACTAAATCTGGCCTTGTTAATTAGTGTGAAAACTTGTATGATTTGAATTCCTAAAGAAAATAATGAGCTCCTTGAGGGCCAATTAAAATATATGCATCTTAATTAATATTTATATGATAATGATGCTATGACTATTATGGATCTGTTCCTTGTTATTATGGTTGTTGTTTTTTATTATTATTGAAAAATCGTTAGATTGTTAGTTTTTTTTAGAAGAAATAATTGAATATGTGATTTTTTTTTCTTTCTTGTTAATCATCCAATCAATCTTTATTTTCAGTGTGGTTGTTGTTTACTTAAAAAACTGGTAAGATCATACAAGGTTGCGTTCATGAACATGCAAAATTGAATGATGTGTTCCTTTTTTCTAATCACTTTAGAGACCGATCGACATCTTTTAAAAAATAAAAAAAGATATAAACTTTGCTATCATATTCCTTTCAGAGGACATGTTTTGACTTAATTATATATTAGAGCAGGAACCAATTTCTTCCCACTTATTTTTTCTATTATTTTTCCGAGTATTGATTGGTTCTGATCCGATTAAGTGCGTCGATTTCATACTTCGTATATGAAACACAAGCATCTAGGCGTAATAGGTATCGTAGCGTTGGCTCACATAGGGGATCACACGCTCCCTTTAATAAATGGCACTAGTACTAATTAATGAAGTCATAACTTGTGTCATTTTCATTGTATGAAGAATGTGAAAAAGGTTCCACACACAAAAAAAAAAAGAGTGAAAAAAGAGTTTTGAAAGAATCATGATTGAGATAACGACTCGTCAATTAATATGCGCCTCATGAAATGATATAATTATGTTAGATTTGCAAAGGATCAGTCTACCATTACGATCGTATTTTTTTTGTTTTTAATTTTTTATCTTCTTAAAATAATTTGGTACATGTGTATGTGTATAATTTTGGAGGTTATTTAGGAGCTGGATACGTGAGGGCGGGCGCAACTGAACAAGACAAACTTTTTTTTATTATTATTATGGAGAAAGTAAATTTCAGTTAAACATTTGTTGACACTTGGTTTCATTAATATTAGTCCATTTCAAGTGACATTTAACATGTCTTAAGCATGCAATGGGAAGTTGATAAATTCAACAAGAAAAATGGAAAGTTGATAATTACTCTTATTTTTATGAATGATCAAATTATTGATTTTTCCAGAATATCTTTTGTAAGTGTTCAATAAGTTTCTAGGCATGTTTTGATTCCGGTGAGTTTTAAAATCCAACACATCTAATCTTTTCTTTATAAAAAAATATATATATATATTATGAAAAAGCTCGGATGTGGAATAACATTGCATTCTTAAAATTACTCCCAAATTCTTCCCCCTTTGGTTTAGTTTTATGAGCCATTTGTTTCAAGTTATACAAATGTATTTCCTGGAATATAAGTTGGGAATGTATCATTTCCATGCTTGGTATGAGTATTAAAAATTATTCTCATCAGACATGTTCTATTTTCAAAAATATATATTACACATTACTTCTTCACTTTCTATTTCCATGTAAATGGGTGGGAATATTAATTATATTCTCACGAGAATAGTAGTTATTGTCTAACATAATTTTCTACTTTCAACTTTGTTTGATTTGATTTTTTTATTTTTTAATTGAAATGAATTTTAAAATAATTCAAGAAATGTTAATTAGTTCAAAGATGTTAATGAGAATAATATTTCCAGAAATATTATTTCCTCGTTTATTTTTATTTTCAACGAATAATTTATCAAATTTATTGATTGAATTGAAATGATTATTTAAGAAATTATTGAATTATTCTTATAAATTGTTGAATCTTTTTTCTTTTCCAAAACAAACACTACCTTAGAGCATAAACAATAGAACGCTTGAAGTTGGGTTCCCAATATTATTTGACATTTCGAAAAATGAGGAAGGTGTAATAGCTAGCATGGGAAATGGATGGGGAGTGTTTGGCAGTGTGTGAAGTTGGAGGAGAACTTTCTTTCTAATGGGAGGAAGACCTTCTGCTAAAACTTAAAACCTTGTTAATTACCTCCTTAGGACATTAAAAAAATTGCTTCTTATTAAAAAAAAAAATTTAGACAACACACAAAAAAGCAGAAAATATTTAATTAAAATAAAATTAAAAACTCTTAAAAAAAAATAATAAAAAGCTTAAACAAATTAACAAGTCTTCTGTCTCTTCAACTTTTAACTTTGCTTCTATCCTGTCTTGAGGTAGCTTCAATATTCGGGGGCTTGATGGTAAGATGCTTAATAGAATTTGGAAATGCTCTATATCCACTAAGAGTATAGCCAGTGAAGAATGCAAAAGTTTCTTAAAAGATTATAATCAAGAATTAAAAGAGAGAAAAAACTCAGGAAACCTTATATTAGTTCATGTCTTCTTAATTCGCATACCATCAAGTTTTCACTCTACACCAAACCAATTACAAGTGTTATTTGCTCCAGGTCTCTTTAGGCTTATACAACAGTAGTAGTATTTAACTTCCCACTTCAAGTAATAAAGTAAGTATTCTTTCTCTCAAAGCTTCTTCAGGCTTCATCTATGTAAATCACTTAGATAAAGGTAAAGTTAACTGACTAAATCGTTTGTTAAAGATGGATGCATAATGTTTAAGTCTTTGTTCTTTGAATACATAAAGAACTTTAAGAACATGGAGCACAGGATGGCCATGAGATTACAAGGTTTCAACAATTTTATCTTTGTTAAGAAGGTCTCCGGCCGGTATATATAGGCACACTTCAAAAGTATTTGTTAAGAGCTTATAGCCATGTTCTTCCCTTTTTTTTCTTCAAAGAAAAAAAGTATCTGTATGTTGGGACATTTAATGCACAATAAGTGTCTTCATCAACTTGTCATTTTGTTAAGATAAAATGTTTCACTTAATTATCTTTCTTTTTTCACATTGAAACCTTATATATAGTAGGAGGCAAATATGATTTTCAGTCTTAAAAAAAATTGATTTTCAGTAAGACAGGACTTTGTCCGTTTGTCGGGGTCAGATATGCATAGACTAGTATAAAAAAATTAATATTAATGTTTTTAGAACTTATTTTTAATTTATGCAGAAATTAATTTTAACTTATAAAAAAACATTTCATATTATATATATATATATATATATATATATATATATATATATATATATATATATATATTTCTTTTATAAATATTTATAAAAAAATTTATCTAAATAATTTTTTATGGACAAATGTATCAAGTCATTATATCCTTAAATATGCGATGATCATTATGAATTGGTTAGATTGATTTTTTTTATCCGTAAATATAAAAAATTAAATATTCATACATTCAATTGATCAACTGAAGTATATTTCCTTGGTTATATCGAATTAGACTTGGACAGGATTGCCAAGATTAATTCATTATTATTATTGCCGGAAAAGTGACATTATGTACGTAATAAGTAGTAGGTAATCCAAGAGACTTTATTTTAAATTTATTTTCTTTCTACGTGTTTGGATATACATATATATATATATACGTGTAATCGTGTCCAACAATACTCAGCAACGTGCAATCATATTGTCCACAAGTTCAGTTTAATTTAGGGCATTATTTACTGTACTTGGTTCGAAATTATGGACAGCATTAGTAAAAGAAATTAATTAAATATGATAAGTTATAAAAGGAAAGGGATGGCATTGAGTCAATTGATAATAAAATATGATAAGATATAAAAGGAAAGGTACGTAAAGGAGACCACTCTCTATAATTATATATAAGTTGAGTCAATTTCTTCAAGGATCTCGGGAAGTTGAATTAATTTCCCCACGAACACTTTGAGATCCATAAGTAAGGTTATACCATCTCAAAAGATATAAACCTAACTCTCAGCAACAAAGGGAATTGCCTGCCACTGTGTCCCCTTATAAAACTAACCTAGTTCTGTTCATGAAGTGCCATTTGTCATCAATGAGTTAAATAGCCACATGGTGCGCATACACATAGACATGCACGTTTTTGCATAATCATCATATTTTTGACATAGACATGTTTATTTCTATGAGCATAATTTTATTCGAGTTAGAAAAAAACTGTTGTAAATAATAATTTTTTTAAAAATAATATTTAATATAATTACATATATTTAAAACTCAAATTCATAATCACTAACAACTAAGTTAAAATAACTAGCTCGAGTCAGTTAATTCATAAATTTGACAATATACTTCTTCCATTCTAAATTATAATATATAATTAACTAATTTATATTTATTAAGAAACTTAATTAATTTAATTATTAACAATAAATTTATCTATAATTATAATATATTTTTTAAAATTTATATTTAATTTTATTATGAATCTTCTTATATCTTCGTATGAGAGAAAAGATACAATTTAAGATATATATTAATAAAAAATAATTAATACACAAATATATAAAATAAAATTTTATAATAAAAAATTTATTCACCATATCTTATAAACTTTATAAACAGTAACTTCTGACTGAGTATAAAACTACACATATACAAGCATATATCGGGTATACTTGACCAAAGCTGAGAGTAACGTGTCTGTGTTTGAGAGGACTAAAGTAAACAGATGGGTGACAACAACATAGGCAAAGTCTTAGAGAGAGAAGGCTTTAAGTACAACTTCACGGCAGCTGCAAGTGACACCTCTGCACAAGATGAGGTGATTAAAGAGCAAGATCGGTTGCTTCCAATAGCAAATGTGGGGCGCATCATGAAGCAAATCCTTCCTCCTAACGCCAAGATCTCAAAGGAAGCTAAAGAAACCATGCAAGAATGTGTGTCCGAGTTCATTAGCTTTGTCACTGGGGAAGCTTCTGACAAGTGTCACAAGGAGAAGCGCAAGACCGTGAATGGCGACGATATTTGCTGGGCCCTTGCTACCCTAGGGTTTGATGACTACTCTGAGCCACTTAAAAGGTACTTGCATAAGTATAGGGAGTTCGAAGGGGAGAGAGCAAATCAAAATAAGGGTAACAACAACACTTATGAAAACAACATTGCAAACATATAAATTAATTATGTGGAAGGTGAACTCTTTCTCCAATTCCCATGATCAATGTGATTGATAGTTGTTAATCTGATCTTCTAGTTTTCTCCTGAATTTGAGATACTCAAGGTGCTTGTATCCTTATGTGATATATATATGACGTGAGTCATGTATGCATACTCACGTGTTTTAGACCTGATATTTTCATCAAGGGTTGAAATTACACTAGATGAACACATGGTAGCTTGAGAATCATGTGAGTTACAACTAATCTTTGTATTTGTCTATCCAATAATAAGCTTGAATCATTTCCAGAAGTCATGAGCATCAATGTTCTCCCACATCATCTTGACTTGAAAATTGGGAATTTGAATATCTTAATTTGAACATTAATTAGCTAAGGTAGCATCCCAGCTCTCAGCTCGATCTCCATTTTTCTAAGTTCAGCGACGAGTAATAAAGACATGAGTACTTATAAAATGCCCTGCTATAAGTGATTGAGAAAATAGGAGAATGGAAAAGAAAACTTTTGAGGTACTCTCCTCCTATGCTTGGAGCTGGACTTGGAGTTGTGAAGGAGAGAGCTGGGAGCATCAAAGAGCCAAAATATTAATGCTATCACTAATCATAATAGTATACAGCTAACAGATTAACCTCTTTCTGTGATTTGGATCTTATTAATCAGTGTGTAATTGTCAGCTAATCGAGATACAATTAGGGATTTCTCCATTTCGAAAACTGATTGCTTTTTACCCTAAGTAAGAGATATGATGGATTCATTCGATGAAAATATGTTTTCTTGTGCATATGAATATCAGATATGTAATTGACGTGTTTTTTATGATTGTTTTTTTCTTGCAATTAGCATATCTATGATTGATGCTAAAGGTTTTTGTTTTGTTGAACTGTTTTGGTTATTTCCAAGTCTAATTGTGCTTATTAATTGTTTCTTTCTTGTTTTTTGGATTTAAAACCCTCAATATTCAGAACCTTGTTTTGTTTTTTTCGACCACTTTGCTTTTGTCCTAGCTGGTTCCTGTTTTAATTGTTTCAGTTTTTTTAGGGACTCAAATCCTGCTATTTTGAAGCAACTTTGAGCATCAAGTAATCTGATGAGTAGAGTTAGTTGAACTCAACTAAGGAAACAAATATCTCAAAATAACTTTTTTTTTTTTGTTATTATTCACATCACTCGAATCCACAGTCTTAAAAAAAAAACTAAATTCTTCACTATTTGAAGCAACAGAGGTGAATTGACTGATAATTTCTAAAAATAATTTTGATATATTATTATAACTTTTACATCAACATGTAACCAAAAAAAAAATTCAACATGGACTACACATAATGGTAATTAATTAAGACTCACATTTCTGTTTGATCACTAAAGGTAAAGGATTAGCGGATTCATTAGACAGCGTTTGATCTTGAACGAAATTAGAAACTGAAGTAAGGAGAAAGGTGACGTGGAATTTCAGATCGATATTCTTTTATTTTAAAAACAATTAAAAATGTTCTTTTTTTTTAAATATATACAGTTATGATATAATGCAATATAAATATGCTCAATTCCTTATTCCCAATGTTCAATTCAAACCAAGCTTGAGCTAAGGCCATGCCATATTTGGTAGAGTGTAATTTTTGTTACAAATTTTCTTCTTTTTTGTATCCGTAGGAATTTTTGTTACAAATCTTTACATGCTTGTTTCTGATGGGAAAGTTTTAAGGTACTTTTGAAGTAAAAAAGGAAAGAGTTTTCACTTAACCCAATACGCTAGTTAAGTAGGACATTATTACTAAATAAAGAAGGTATCCCACACTAAATGATATAAAATAAGAACTTTTTCTTACGCCAAAAACACTCATGAATTTCTTTCTCATAAATATAATTTCATACTTAATATATTTATGATGACACAATTCGATCGTTATGAAGAGTGGTAAACATTCACCCGAAAATGAGGTGGGTTGAGGGGGAGAAAAGAGAAAAAATAAGAAGAAAATTAGAGAGGAAAAAATTAAGTAAAATAAAAAGGTCATATATATATATATATATATATATATAATAATAATAATAATAATAATAATAATAATAATAATAATAATAATAATAAGTGATATTATGAAAAAGAAAGATAAAAAAATATAAAGAAAATAGAGTGGAAATGAAACAATAGATAAAGTGAGTGGATATTTGTATTTTTTCATAAAATTATTCACTGAGCAATTTGAGGTAAATGTGAAGCTGAGTGTATAATAAGTATAAAAGCTAACAATATGTTTTATTACCAGATACTATGACAAGTATAGAAGCTAGCCAATGGTTTTGTCGGTAGGCGCGGTTCACTTGGAATTAATCCCCCTACCCCTATAAAAGAAACTAAGAAAGCTTCACTGTTTTTTATATTATTTTTTGAAATTATAAATGAAGTTATAATGAATGCCTTAAAAATCATATTTAGGATAATTTCTGTTTGATTAATAATATAAAAATGTTTGCACGAAAATAAAATTCTACATAAGTTAAGTAACAAAAGTTATATGACAAAATTATAGACTAAATAATAAGAATTTACTTATCTATACCTTTCATTTTTATGTAACTTTTATTTTGTAGTCTATGTATAATTTCCAAAAAAAAAGTAATATAATATTTCAATTTTAGAGGGTACCCGAGGGAAGCCCTTGAATTAGGCTTTGAATTAAATTAACTGCTTATTCTTATATTATTCTTGACTGATATATAAATATGCAGATAACCAACATTTTTCTTACTAGTATATATATAACTAAATTAAAATGGAAATTGGAAAACAACATTAAAGACAAGCCACAGTGCCCACGTGGCTGATGGTTTGTTTCTATTCCTAGACTTTTTTTGTCGGAATCTTCTTAAGTTACTCATGTAGTCCAGTATCCAATATATTGGGGCAGCAGGATATGTTCAAAATTGGTTACGCGCGGAGTTGAAATTCAAAACCCTAGCAAAATCCTGCAGGGACCACATTTTCTGGCTCTACCTCCCATACCATACCCACACATGTTTTGTCGTATTGGATTATTTGAACTCCAGTGATTGCTGGGTCTCGATGAACTTGACACGTTTAGTTAATTTATTCGGAAGAATTTGAATCATCTTCTAACAAGTGAAGATGATTCTGTGTTTTTGTGTGTCTATAATATATATTCTTCGAAAACAGAGACAACAAGAAGCAAGAAACTGTGTCCTATTTTGCTTTCTTATAGATATGTGTTGAAAATGAACGAGAACCTGAGTAAAAGATACAAGTTAAAGCAATAAGAACTGCTAATTCTTATATGTATAAAAGCATATTATATGTCTCGTATCTTATTTTAATTAACTACCGCTTGGGAAAGAAGTCCTCAGAAAAGTTGAAGTATAGGTTAAACTTTTTCTATTTGATAATGAGTTTAAGACTGTCGTCGCTATTCATTAATTCTTCTAAAACCACACCAAATATCAATAATTAAACTATATATATACACACACACACACACACACATATATATATATATATATATATATATATATATATATATATATATATATATATATATATATATATATATATATATATATATATATATTAAATAAAATAAGAAGAGATAATAAAATATAAAAAAAGAAAAGTATATAATAATAAAGCTCTTAGATAAAAAATAAAAGAATGTATATAGTAATAAATACTCGTGGGATTTGTTAAAATGTAAATTCTTATATTTAGCATAAGTGTTGGTAAATTATAATAAGGGAATATCTTAAAATATATCAATTGTATAATTTGTTGACGCATTCATACTAAAATATAAAAATGTTTACGTTAACAAATTCATATATATATATATATATATATATATATATATATATATATATATTATTTGTACAAAATGCTCGTTCTATATTATTATAGAATAATTTGGTTCAATTATTTTCGTTGGTTGAAATGATTGTAACAAAATTATATGTAATTGTTCCGCCAAATTCCTAGATGACATTACAAAGTTAGTTAACTACCAATATCATTGGTATGACATCGGCTTACATTTTTTTTCTTGACAGCAGGAACATCTATCCCACGATCTAAATAAAACAACGTTGGAGAAAATTTATCCATCACCGGATCCATGAGAAAGAGCACATGCTGTGTGAATAATAAATATTTTACCTCTTGTAGCGTGATAAGCATTGTTTTTTCCAACAAACAATCGTAGTGACTTTATATACATCATAGTCACTTTCAGAATCGCTTATGACATTTTCATAACTCTTGTATGCAATGTTCTATTACAAGTAAGATTCCCCCCCCCCCAAATGATAGAAGATAATGGCTTTTATAACCTTCGTAGCTAACTAATTGATTATTTTTTATATAAGAAAGAAACCATTGATTACATTTTTTAAGAAAATATTCTTATCTTTTTATATTTTTATTGAGTGGAATAAGAGAATATTAATAAAATAGAATAATAACATGAATAAATATTTTTTTCTTGATTTTTTCCACAATGATCGAACTCTTCCAATTTTTTATTTATAAAAAAGATATTATCAATTATGTAAAAAATTGAAAATAAATTGAGAAAAGTCGATTATCGGATTCAAACCGATGACCATCGCATTACAAAATATGCGATGCTCAAACCTCTAAGCTAAGCAGGCTAACATAACCAAAATATGCGTATGCATAAGAATTTAATAAATGAGCTCTAAATTAGAAATTGTTAGATATTTATAACATAATTCAAATTAATACAAACATAGAAAATATAGAATATCCAATCCAATATTTCTTATTTATATTATTTATTTGATATTTTTAACTATTTCAAAAATATTATTATTGTAAATTTTAGTAAAGTAACTAATTGATAACTGTTAAATAAGAGTTGTTTTTTTATAATGAAAATAGAGTTAAAATATATTTAAAAATAATTATTTAATCGTTATTCATACTTAATTGTTAGGAATTGATGTTTTTTGTTTATGGCTTGCAGATATAAAAAATGGAGGGATAAAAAGCAAAAAAGATGTGAAAGATACAAAAAACGATGAAGATTGTAGCATTAGGCCTAGCCTAAAACGCGCTCTGCATGCAGCGCGGGCTAAATGCGAAAACAAAAGCACCCGCACTAAGCAGGCACTAAGCGGGGAAGAGGTGCGCTAAGCGCGAAAATAGGCACCCGCACTAAGCGAGCAACGCGCGTTAAGCAACAACTATAAAAAGGAGTCAAACCAAAGGGAAAACACCACCACCGAGACTTAGAGCTCTCTAATGAATACATCCTAAGTCTGAGCATCTCAAATAGGGGAAATTCTTCTTTTTATATTTTTTTTCATCCATTCTCCTCCATCAATTTCTATACCCCTTTTCAAGTGTAAGACTCCTTATGGCTATGAGAGACTAAACCCCTATTTAGGGTCTGACAGGCCTAAAAAGTCAAAAGATGTATTGTATATTTCATATCTATCAAGGCAAACAAGTGTTTTCTTTCCTATTATCCTTTCTTATTTTAATTTCATGTACCATTCATCCCTGTATCATCTTTAGGAATTAGGTGCTCGACAGAGGGTAATTCTTAATAGAAATACAAGGAAGGTATTGCATGCATCAGTTTTAGGGATTAGTTGCTCGACAGAGGGTAATTTCTAATAGAACTAAAATGAAGGAGTATCTTAATAAAATCATTGCTAGACATAGAGTGATTGCATTATGCCTATACATCAAAGCAAACATCTAGAATTAGAACTTCATGCATTTTATCTATTGAGTCTTTGTAAAGGTATTTGGGAGATAGATAGGTAGAATAGATTTGTCATCGTGAGACATCAGAGGCAAATATTTTAACAGATGCGGGTAAGAAAAAAAATTCACTAAATTGATAAAGAAAAATCTAAAATAATATATCTTAGACAAATAAGGCAGGTTAGGTCCCAACATTATCACATTTTGAAGTTATTTTTTTATCTTTATCTTAATCTTTTATTTTTTAATTTTCTTATCTTATCTTTCTTTATCTTCTATTTTTTTATCTTTGTCATCTTTTAATTTAAATATTTTATATTTTCTATCTTCTATTTTTATCTTTAAATCTTTTATCTTTTCTTTTAAATATTTATTTTATCTCATATCTTTCTTTATCTATTATTTCATTTTCGTATCTCTTGCTTGTAAATTGGGTTTCCATTAATTTAAGTACAAACAAAATTCCTGTGGAAATCGACACTCGGACTTTCGACTCTTTACTACTTGGACATTTGGTGCACTTGTCAAACCGTTAACAAGTTTTTGGCGCCGTTGTCGGGGACTTTGTTTTTCGTACTTGGTTATTTGCATATTCCAATTTTAAAGCAATTAGTTTTCACTTTTTATTTATTTATTTATTTATTTTAGTTTATGCTTGCAGGGTGGAACCTCAGAAGAACTTGATCCATGGAAGGCATTTTAAAGATGGAAGATCTTTTTAAGAAGTGGACTGAGTATCTTGACAGCACACAATCAAGGGTCAGTCACCCACGACCGGTAAATTGTGATTTTTGTGGAGGAGAGCATTGCAATGACAACTGTCATCTCTACTTTATGAAAAACTCTTGGTGGAGACAGAAGTTACACCCTTACAATCAATATGAAGAAGAAAGAACTCCTAACCTTAAGGGTGTGTTTGCGAATTTCATGGCATACCATGCTAGCTCTACAGCCAATCAAAACTCAATGCAAAACCAGGAAATTCAGATTGGCAAGAGCTACTCCATCGAAAATTATCAGTGGGAGCAAGAGTTACAACCATACAATCAAATAGAAGAAGAAAGAATTTCTAATCTAGATAATTTGTTGATGCAATTCAAGGAAACAACTGAATCTACTCAACGGGCATTTAAAAGTCTAGAAATTCAAGTTGGTAAGCTAGCAAAAGAAATGGCTAAATTTGTGGCCATAAGGGAAGAAAACTTTGTAGAGGTTGAAGCTCAAGAGGAAAGGCCTGTAAAAGAGAATGATTCAAGAGAAAAAGATGAAGAAAAAATTAAGGACAAAGCACAACAATGGGAGAAGTACTCACAAGTAGAAATTCAATAAGAAAGTATTCTCCAAGTCAATACCCTTCCTTATCAACTGATTGTCAAGGAAGAAAGACATGGAGAACAAGAGAAAGCCTTAAGTGTCCTTCTTTCCTCGATCACTAGCACTTCTCTTGCAATGATATGGAAGGTGCTTCCAGAATACATGAGTTTCATGGAGTCTCTAGCTAAAAGGCGAAAATATAAGAAAGATGTGTTCTATGTGACCTTTATGCCACTTGGAAGACATTTGACCCATCAAGCTAATGCTGTTAAAAAAGTGCTTACTGGGAGGCAACCTAAAATTTCTTACCCTATCTCTCTTTTAGTTAATTGCATTTTTTTAGGATAGTTGTGTTATTTCTTTTTTATGATTTTGTGCATTTTAATTTTAGAAATTTAATTCCAGTAGTTTAAATTCAGTCATTGAATAAAAATTGCATGATATTTATGAAATCACTGTTGCTAAGGCTTTTTCTGAAAGGGCTCAAACACTGGAAATGTTGCATACCAATTTTATGGAAATGTTGGTTCCATGAAGGCAAGCGTCAGTTCAAGTATTGGAGTATGAATCACAATAAAAAGAGAAAAGGTTAGCTTGGTTGAAGGAAATCATGGTACGATAAACCAACAACTTTGTTTTGTCCCGGTGAGTTGTGTGAAACTTACTTGTGAAAGAACATCTGTTTTTAATTTCCTGATTTTGTATCATTCTTAGACTGTTAGATTAATTACATGAGGTGGAAATGATCAAAACCTTGTTTCTTCTTATGTTCAGCCACTTAGCCAAAAAACCAACCTTTAATGATAATTTATCCATTGGCACCTTATTTGTTTCTTCTTGTTTCAAAATGATAGCAGAGTGAGCAGGCCCTAGAGGCACACCAACAAACCAACACACTTGAAAGACTACGTGTAATAAGCATCTAGAATAGCCAGTGTGTTGGTTAGCTACAGGACAAAGTTTGTTACTTGTTAGTAATGAAATAGTGGTTTGTAGTGTGGTAGTGGAGCACAAATTCGATTATCAGTGAATTGATGTTGTGCTTGTATCTTGCAACCTATATAAATCATGAGAATACCAATAATAAGACACAAAATATTTTTGCAAACTTATCTTTTATCAGGAGGCCACCTTGACCTCAAATCAAGGCAATTTCGAAACTTCTATCCCTCTGCTCATATCATTTTGGTCCGACCTGCCATGGTTGAGCATGGAACTCGAAAACCCACCACTGACAGACTCGAAGAAACGTTAGCTCGCCTCCCCGTCCACCATGAGTCCCTCGTGGCTCAACACTTTGACCTCGCCTCCAAAGTTGCCATCTCCTCGACTGTTATAACCACGAACCACTTGTCCCGCCTCCTCCCCCATTACTACCTTTGTCGTGTCCTCACATCAAATTAGAGGTGCCCTGTTTCGACGGCCACAACCCACTAGGATGGATCTTCAAGATCTCTCAGTTTTTTGAATATCAGGCAACCCCTAAGGAAGAATGCATCACACTAGCGTCATTTTACCTCAACGGACCTGCCCTCAGCTGGTTCGAGTGGTCCTATCGAAAAGCTTTTATCACTACCTGGCCAGGATTCTTGCAGGTGCTGGAGTCAAGATTTGCACCGATGTACTGCGATGACCCCAAAGGTGCTCTGTTTAAATTGACGCAATGAGATTCGGTCAATGATTATTTGACCAAATTCGACCGATTGGCCAACAAGATTATTGGGCTGCCTCCACTATTCCTCCTTAGCTGCTTTATTTTCGGCTTGTCACTGGAAATCTCGCTTTATTGGGCTGCCTCCACTATTCCTTCTATACACATCATTCCAAATGTACATGATGATCATTAGCACTGCAGCGAAGGCCAGAGGAAGATACCCAAATTTGTATAACACCGAGCTTGAGTAGATAAGTTCAACAACCACATAGTTGATAACCAAAAGTATGTGACTCTTCCATATCAGGATCATGATTAACACTAGCAAAGCAGATGTAAGTGTCATTACAAACACCACTGCTATCCCTGCATGCACAAATTTATTTAAGTGTAAGTGTCATTATGCGTAATTTATATGGTTTATGAGACTAAAATTTGAGGGTTTAAGAAATTAAGTTACCTAAGCATTGCCAATTTTTGTGGTAGTTTTAAATCCAGCAGTGACTGCAACACATGCAATCAAGAGAATGAAATTGATTTCGGGTATGTAAACTTGTCCTTCATACTTGGCGGATGTATGCACTATCTTCACACAAGGAAAGCATCCAAGAGCGAGGGATTGTTGGATGATAGAGAAAGTCCCAGAGATCATGGCTTGAGAAGCAATGATGGATGCCATAACAGCAACAACAAACATTGGCCAATATAAAGATCTGCAAAATATGAAGCCATCATTAATTAGTCTCTATAATACAAACAAGGATTGTCTAACTTACATCAAGTAAAGACAAGGTTAAACAAACGTCATTATAAATTATTGATGCGATATAAGATAATTGTATTAATCATCTTTAAGTGCATAGAGAATGGCACTAATCATTCATAGAGATTGTTTAACCTCAGTTTTACTTGGGGTAAGTTAGATAATCTAGATATGAATTTGTTTAGTTTTCATTTTGGCATAAACATGATTGACTATCATATACAGTTATAGGTGGACTAAGAGGGTCTAACTTAATTGGTTAATGAGGATGCATGAGTTCTTGTAAGTACATGTTTTCGATTCGTATGGAATAAAAAAAAAACGGCTTTAGGTGGTGAAATTGAATTACGTGGTATGGACTTGTAGAAAGTGTCTGAAACAAGATCATTGTTTTGGCGAAGAAAGGAGGCTTGTCCAGTGTAGGCAAGTAAGAGAGCAGGGTATGTTACAGAGCACATGCTTATCTGCATGGACCGGACTGTGAAATGTCCAACATCAGCAAATAGTGCTTCAGTTCCTGCAAAAAAAGAAAATTCTCATTAAGTCTAGAGTTATGGTGAACAAAAGACTAAGAATGATTAGGACTTAGGAGTTACATATATACAAAAAACACAAATGTACCTGTTATGGATAACACTACACCACCAAGAGAAATCCAAGCATCTTTCTTGTTCCTTCTAAAATAATCTACAATGTATTATGGATTTATTGCTTTGGCAACTGTTGGATCATGCTTGATGAAATTGTATAGACCAATGCCTCCTACGAAAGTGAACCACACACAAATAATAGGAGCAAAACTGTAACCCACTTTATCAGTTCCGAATCTTTGAACCATGAAAAGGCATATAAGGATTGCTATGGATATTCCAACAACCGCACCTATGCACAAAGAAAGGAATTTTCATGAATCATTAATAACTTTGGCATGCCTTAAAAGTTAAAACCAGAGTCTTGGGTAGTATTAATTTTCATAGTCTCATCATGCATCCTGAATTTCTGATATTTCTTATTTATCTGTAAAGCAATCTGCCCGTGGGTTTTATTTTATGTATGTTATTTTTTTTTTAATTTCAACATCTAATATTCTATTTAAAATAAATTTGATAGTTGAGTATAATATAAAATAGTACATAATACATTTTAATAGTAAAAAACAAACGATTAATTATGCTAAAAGAATTTCGTTAATTTTAGGATAACAACATTGATCCTAAAAACATTAAATGTTTTTTAGCATAAATTTCTTTTATAATTCTTAAACTAATGAACATACTGATAAAAATAATTTTTAGTGTTTTAAATTGATTATGAAATTATGTTTTCAACTTAATTGCTACGAATAAATCGACTAGTTATTGACAATATTATGTTCGTCGATCGTATAAGTACTTAGGATTCTCAAAAAATGTAATGAATATAAAAATTGGAAACAATTTTAGAAAATTCTAATAAAGAGAACAAAAAAAGCTTCGAAAAAGGTAGGGGTTAAATGTGTCTGCTTATAAAACTTATGCATTTGAATATTTGATTAAAAAAATAGAGGAATGATTTTTTCTTGTTTCTCTAATAACGATCCTTGTTTTATTAACGTATGCATGATCCATCCAAGCAGAAAAAAAAAATTAAATACATCTTTACTTAGAAGATCAACGAAAGAACACCCAAAATGTCATCGTTGTGCTTTATGCCATCCACGAAGGTGCTTGCATACACATATAACGGTGATGTTCCCATGTCACCATATACAATTCCGAGGCTTTGAAACGCTAGATGCATAATCACTGGCATCTACAAATTAAACCATATATTATATATGATATGAACAATGGAAAAAAGAAAAATATATATAACCTTGTTAATATATATAAACCGAAATGTTGGATTTATACATATGAAATATGAAAGGAAAAATGGTATGCCTACTATAGAGGCATGAGAGGATGTAGGGAAGCTGCGGGATTCCATGTCGAGAGAATCATTTCTAGGAAACTTTTGCCATGAAAGCTTCTTCCCCATGAGCCCATGAGGATCAGAAACTGGCAAATGATGGTGCTGCTCTGTATTTTCAACGTTTCCTCCATTGCTTTCCATACTCTCCACCATTACTTCAGAAGGCATGTTGATGATTTGGGTAGTACGAACTAGCTCAAATTAAAATAACTTTACACGGTATTTAATGAGCTTGCACGAATGCACGTTCTCTCCTTCAATCTTTAAATTATATATCGTCTCTCAAATTACAAGTCACATACATGTACAAATGACAAGATCAAATATAGTGATCACCGACCAAAGCAATTAACAAGAGCTTCTTGGCGGTGAATATTAGGAATGTTACGGACTAAGTCGATCTATGACTCCCCATACTTTTACCAAAATTTATCTATATTTTATGTTATCAGCTAAGTTGATTCATGACTCTCGTATTTTTATCAAAATTTATCTATATTTTATGTTATCGGCTAAGTTGATCCATGACTCCTCATACTTTTATCAAAATCTATCTATATTTTATTATTTTATGTTATCGACTAAGTTGATTCATGACTCTCCGTATCTTTATCAAATTTTTAAATTAGACTCTTGATTTTTTTTAATTGGATTCTCTTGTCTAATTGTCATTACAAAAAAACTAACCACAAACATCTAATTAAAAACTAACCACAAACACCTAATTAGATGTGTAAAAGGTGAATTATTGCTTCTTGAATACAATTGAGTGAATTGACAAGTTTTGCTTCGGGTCCATAATAATTTTCTTTTGGCGTTAGATTCTTGTTTTTTTTTAAGTTTTTATTTTGAATCTTAATCATTAGTTAAATATGATATATTCGTTAAACAATTTAAAATGTAATCCCTGATAGTTGAAAAACTCTTAGTATTCATTTAAAAACCACCCATACGTAATTTTAAATTCAAAATAAATAGTGACAATTTTTTGTGAGTGAAAAAACTATTACTAACAGTAAAATAAGAAGAAACAATTACTATATTATTTTGGGTGAGAGGAGAGAGAGAGAGATTACATGAGGTAGCTATTTTTTCAAAAAATTATAAATAATGTTTGTTAAAATTGGTTATGAGTGTGTGCAAACTTGCAGTAAAAAAAAAGCCCATATGTGAATAAGCTGGAGTTAAAACAAAGGGTCACAAAGTCCACTGTTTTTTTCTCATCTCATATTAAATTAAAGTAGTACAGAGTATCTTATTGTGATTCCATGTATAATAAATATGCACATGAGAATTATACTCCTCACCATCACATGCTCAATGAACATAACTATCGATGAATTATATATGTTACACCTTATTGGTCAAAAATGAAACTATCTCTCACTCTCACATACATAAATAGATGAATTAAAATCACACAATATGACGTTGCCAACGAGGCACATCTTGTGCTTTTTTAGTATTATTAATAAAATTGAATCTTAGCTTATCAAAAAATTAACACATAATATGCGTTGTACTGAATAATTGATAAAATTAAACTTCATGCTCTGATAGCGTCTAATTAAATTGAAAACTATCCCTTTTTCTTAAATCATGTGTGAATATGATAGTTTATTTGTTGACATCATATTCTGTCTGCATCTGTTTGGCCAGTCTAAAAGCTCCACGAACCCGGCTAGGAATTGCTGGTTCAGATGTGCCAAAGTAAACGCCTGCACCACTTCAATATCGAAGTTAATACTAAATAACGTTCCTTTTGTGTCTTAGTCATGGCAATAATAGCACTTTTTCAAACTAAATAGGGCAATTATTTTGAAATTTATTGAGGAGGTAGCTTTCAGACTTTCTGATCGTGTCAACAACTATGCAACATTTTTCATAGATTCTGCGAGTTGCCGTTGCCTTCCCTGCGCTGCAATGGCATAAGCTTGTATAAGGATAAGAATATTCCAACTTGGGACAAATTATCCTCGTTGGATTTTGTTGTGCATGGAAAAATTTTACTTAGCCATACACTTCGACTTTGAAATTTGTCTCCTTACATTGATTGATCTCCAAATGAATTGTGATTGGATTTAATTCTCGTGAACGGTCAAGAAAGTTGATTGTGTTTCTTACAAGATTATGATGTGCCATCAAAGTTTGAACAATTTGATATAGTTATTCTTCTTTACAATTTTATGAAGAAAAAAAATAGAAATTTTTAATTTTTGTGTCCTGCTAGGAGTCAGCAACAAGGGTTCGATGATCTTCAAAATAAAGCCACAAATGGGCCTTTGGATTGCAGTGGATTCAAATCAGGAGAATAGATTATGATCACTGCTATTCTCACCTCCTACACTGCTCTTTCCACCTCATTCCTTTTCAAAAAAGAGTGAAAGTCAAATTTACCCCTGCCCAATTTCCTACACCTTCTCCACCTCCCCCATTCTCTTCACATAAATATTTATTTTCATATTATTATATTCACTATAAACTATAGTATTACTGCATTGACATTTTGAAGAAAAGTCATTTCATGTCTGCGTTGCACTGAATCTCATGCCTCTCTAAACATTAGACAAATTCCTTCTGCATATATGCTTTGATTGTTTCCTACCTTGTACGCTTTGTATTGAAAATGCTTGCTATTAAGTGAACGTCAATGTTGCGTGGATCTTAATAATCCGTAGTTGATTGCTCTGAGGAGCAGCTTCTGTCGATTGCAGTTTGACCCAGTGCATAGTGTGGAAATGACTCAGCTTGAATAACATACCTTTATAAAATTAACCAGAAATAGCCTCGACGTTAGAATAGACAAGTGTCTCCAATGATATATCATGCTGGCGTTTCAGCATTTAATTAAAGTTCTTTAGTAGTCTTAATATAAATACAAGCATTCAATTAAAAGTATTCAACCACTCATTAGTTTAAGGATTTACATAATGATAACTATAAATAATAAATAGTTAGATTATAAGTAGATATTATAATTATAACTATAACTAGTTATATTGTTTTATATAATTAATTATAATTTGATATAATCAGTTATTATGTTTAAAATATATGTATATAACTGATTATAAATAAATTAGTAATATAACTAATTATATAATAAATTATATTTAAAATCAATTACATAGTCTATTGATTATGAATGAATAAAAATAAGTTATTTGAAATAATCATTTCTATAAAACTAGTTATAATTTTATAACTATAATTATTTTTTAAATAAAAATATATTATTTAAAATAATAATGCTTATAAATCTAATTATAGTTTTATAACTAGTTTTATAAAACTAGTTATAATTATAATTATTTTTTTAAAATTAATTTTCTTAGCAGTCCTAAGCAGAAGTTATCGAGCCCATACTACTATCGTTATAATTATTTTTGTGGTGCAAGCACCTTGATAGAAGAGGGGAAATAATTAATGGTTAAGTGGAGGAACCTCCTTCGTCGTCTACATGATTCCCATGTCTTAAAGGTCTTGGAATGACGCTAATTGAGAAACATCATGGCTAATCTATTATATTGTTTTACTTAGGACCACATTATTAATTCCATTATAGCAATGTAATTTATATATTAATAATTATTTATTTTAAGAGAAAAAATTATATATTAACAATATAAAATAATTATATATAATTATTCAACCATCATCGTGTATGATAAATGCTTTATTTTTATAATAATTACTTTTTAAAAGTGATATCAATTATAATGTCTTATTACTTTGGCTTGCATTGTTTTCTTATTTATTTATTTAAAATATTTGTTAGGGTGGCACAACTTGCTAAAAGTTGTATGTGTCAATCATGACTTGGTGATGATATTGTATGTTAAATAACTTTTACTAAAATTATGGATAAGGATATGCATGTTGAGCGTATATTCTATTTTTGAAAAGAAAAGAGATACAAAAATAAGAAAATAAAAGAGAGATAAAAATATTATACAAATGTAGAAATATCATTGTTTTGTAATGTTTAATTCTCTACAATTACTCATACCTGCCTTCATTATATGGGTTTGTTTAATTTAGGGGGGGAAATGAAAGGAAAAATAAAAAAAGAGTGTAAAATGAAGTCTAAAATAATATATTTCAAAATTAATTAAGTCGTGTGCAGTTAAAGTTACATTCTATAGTATATTTAAGTCGTACTTAATAACAAGTTTAGATTCATAACTCTGTAATTTACGACATTCAATATAAAAACCAAATTCAAAACTGTACCAAGCTGAGTATTAAAATTGTGTTTGCAGCAATTGGGTTAAAAATCCTATAATTTTCGTCCGAAATCATGCTGTGAAAGTTGTGTTTGACTGGAGGGCATCAGTATTTTTTATTGCAATCTTTTTCCTCTATTCTCTACAATCATCAGGTGCATCTCCTATTTTATGTGTTATCTACATTTATAAAATTCTGAATTTATTTTTCCAATGCCATAAAATATGGTAGATCCGATTAACTCAACCTTAATTTTCGATGCATTGTCGAAGGAGAGTAAATTGGGGGGGGGGGGGGGGGGGGAATTATTGGCATAATAACAAGTTGCCCATTTAATTTCTATAAGATGCATGTGTGTAGAATATTCAGAAATAACTTACTCATTAAAGGGTATTATAACTACTACTTATTATGAAATTTTTCACATATTTACTTTTTAACTGTTATAAATCACATATAATTTCTCATTTATCAAACAAAAATGATTGTTAGATACCTTATCACCCTAATAGAAACAAATAAGTCAGGTAAAAATAAAAATAATATATATATATATATATATATATATATATATATATATATATATATTATAAATAATACTATTAATCAATCTCAAATATCATATTTTTGAAAAAAAATTGAGTCTAGCTTATTCTAAAGTTACATATATTATATATGAATTGAGATGCATTCACTGCTTAAAAAAATTTAACTATAATAGAGAGAATTGATGGGATACACTGATGAAATGTATAAAATAACATGTGTACACATATTATTCCTTTTTAGGGTGTTTATATTTAGACATTATTTTAAACACTATTTGCTAACATTTTTATTTTTTCTCTATTTCTTTTTTTCTATCAAAAAATAAATATACATAAACACTAAACACTGATGTGTTATATGAGGTCTTGAGAGAGAAAGAGAGAAAAAAGAGAAATATATCAAAGATAAATAACATGATTTGATAGAAAAAATATTAATTAATTGTTTAAAATTTGTTAGTATCAAAATATAAGTCTTCTCAGTAAAATTCACCGGGGAGTGCGTTGTACCGGTGAATATAAAAGGAGTGAGTAACACTATTTTATTTTTGGTTTGTCAGTGTAAGTAACAGTATTGTATTGCAAAGTCAGTGGAAAACAGATTTGGGGACCGCAACTGACAATAACATGTCAAATTCCAAATCTGAGACTAGAGTTTTCACCTTGTTTTCACGCAAACGTTATCGGTGAAATTATATTTCCTCATGGCATGACTTGTCAAAACGACAAATCCAAGCCTCCCCACACTCAAATCGCTCACACCCTCTTCATAAATGGACCTTGCATTGGCTTCATATCTTACATGTCTCTCTCCCTCTCCCTCGCTGTCCACAGCTGTAGTACTAGCTACTAGAATCCCTTTATAATCTGTGTCTGACAAAAAATATAAGAACACAAAAAATAAGAATGGCGTTTAAGCTTTATGGTCTACCAATGTCCACAAACACTACCCGTGCCATGATCTGTCTCCATGAGAAAGAGGTGGATTTTGAACTTGTTCCAGTCAATGTGTTCGCTGCGGAGCATAAGCAGCCTCCTTTTCTCTCCAAGAATGTAAGTGCTTGTAGTATTTTTCTTTTCTCAATAAGAAACCTCAGTCACAGCCACACCAACTTTATTTTGTGTTGTACACGCAGCCCTTTGGTTTGATTCCATTACTGGAAGATGGTGATCTCACTCTTTTTGGTATGCTTTCATTCTTCTTTTTCAGTTGGTATATATTACTATTTTTTTACAATTTTTCACTCTGCATGAGACCCCTTTTATTCAGAAAAAACTTACTATAAATGCAAGTTTGATTTATCAAGTATGAAAAAATTATCATACAGTCCGAGACTATCATAGTTTATGAAGCACTTGATTGAATATGATGCAAGAGTTTATCGTAAACTTCCTAATAAAACCGCGTAATTACTAATTGTACTATGCAATAATTTATCCTTTTCCGGACCCAAATGCATGCCCCATAAACTGTAACATAGCCTATGATATTCCATACTCGAACCAATTCATCTAAAAGTTGAAATGGAAATAACACAAAATGTGTTTCTTTTTCTTAATCTTTGAATGATATCTTTATGAGGCTTTGCATAACAGAGTCCAGAGCCATTACCGCATATGTGGCTGAAAAATTCAAGGAAACAGGAGCCGATCTGATAAGGCATAAGGACGCAAAAGAAGCAGCACTGGTAAAGGTGTGGACAGAGGTAGAGTCTCATTACTACGAGCCAGCAGTGTCACCCATTATCTACGAGTACTTCGTGGCCCCTTTCCAAGGCAAAGAGCCCGACAAGTCAGTTATTGACACCAACGTTGAGAAGCTGAAGAAGGTGCTTGATGTGTACGAGGCCAAGCTGAGCAGCACCAAGTACCTTGCCGGGGACTTTTATAGCCTTGCTGATCTCAGCAATGTCTCTGAAACTCACTACCTTATGCAGACCCCTTGTGCTTCAACGGTCAATGAGCGTCCCCATGTAAAGGCTTGGTGGGAAGATATCTCTTCTAGGCCTGCTTTCACTAAGGTTGTGGGAGGAATGACTTTTGGTCAGAATCAGGAAGAATGACTAGTATTTTGTGAGGTTCAATTGCTACGGAATTTGTTGCAGTGTCTAGTCCAGCAGCAACTGTAATCTAGTGATGGGTGTTCTTGAAAACTTGTTTCATTTCATATAACTAGAATTAATTAGGAAAACGAATCAGTTTTCAAGTTCCTACTTCATCTTATAATTTGAGCATATGTTGTAGTGTTTTGATAATATTTTTTAATATCCTACTTCATCTAGTGTTTTAAATTATAAGATTCTAATTTTTAATTTTTCTCATTTCATTAGTAAAAGTAGAATTGGACTTTCTCAAAAAAAAGAAAAATCTTGAGTTCGAAAGTTGGGAGAAGAAATTATTAAATGGACTCACAAGCGTCTTACTAATCTTATGATTTTAGAATAGTTCACAACGCATTATTTATTATTCAATCATAATACATAACTTATTTTATCACATGAGATAATTAACTTTAATTTTTATATTTTTTAACAATTAAAGCCTAAAGATTTTTTACAAATTCACAAAAATTAAACTTAATTATTTGATGGAACAAAATAAATCACATAATATTATATAATTAAATAATACGTAACTTATTTTAAGTTCACACCGAAAGTAACGGACTTATAATAAACTCGTCAGCTAGTCATAATCACTCGACTACTCATTTTCACTGGCTTCTATAACTTTCACTTTAACTCTATAAAGTATTACTTGACTCGATAGAATATATGTTGCTTCGATACCTGACCACCTGAGTCTTAAATATATAATTGCCTGATATTTTTATTAAACTTCAATTGATTTTTAAAAGTTAAAACGTAAAAACAAATAAATTACAAGGCATCGTAATTAAGCATGATGAAACTTGAGCGTTCAATGGCACATTAAAAATAAAAAATAAAACTTAATTTACTTCCAAAATTAAGCATTACGTAATATGCTTTTGAATATTGTATGTCCACGTGAATGTTATTTATTAACTGGCTTGTCTGCCTGGCCTACAAATCTCTCTCGCATTGAAAAATTCCTGGAAAGTAACTGCCTCCTAATGTTATATACTAATCATAAGCCTCACTTCACGGAATCAAAATAACTCGATCATAACCATATAGCCACTCCTCTTCCCTAGTTAAATACCTTTCATTTTCATCACTTAATAAAATAATTTTCGATCAGATCGATCTACTCAATCATGGCAACAATAAGACTTCATGGAAACCCCTTCTCAACAGCCACCATGCGAGCTGCTGCTTCCCTACACGAGAAGCAGCTTGAATTTGAGTTTGTTCTCATTGACATGAAAAATGGTGAACACAAAAAGGAACCCTTCATTTCCCTTAATGTAAGCATTACCACACTCACTAATTATGAAGTGAAATTTTCCTTCTTCTTCCAACGATATTTAGCATTTTAGCTCATTTTAAATTCTATTATTATATATTCACCTCGATCTGATGCATGCAGCCTTTCGGTCAAGTTCCAGCCTTTGAAGATGGAGATTTGAAGCTCTTTGGTACGACATATACATTATTACAAATATACATTCATCCATATTAAGAGTAATATTAACAACACACTCTTTTAACAAGTTCATAACACATTTTTTTATTATTATTGATTAAAGCTGATTGTAAGGTATATTATCATGAGTGTGATTTACTAATTAAATAAATGCCAAGTTTGGTTCTTAAGCATGCTAATAGGAAAAATTTTATTGAGAGAGAAAAAATTTACTTTGGTGATTTTTATTTAATCTCATCATTTCTGACAATTAGGATATCTTGTTTTCAAGAAGAAGAAAAAAAAGTGAAACTCAAAAATTCTTTTGTTTCCCAGGAGCTCCTTAGTTACAGACTGGAACTCCCTTTTTACAAATTTTCTTAAGTTCTATCCATGGATTTGGTCTTATCCCTCATGTGGGTTGTATTTCTTTTTCATCATTAATGTATTCAGAGTTGGGTTTGTTTGGAGTTGTTAGGATTAGAGTGTTAAGATAGTTGGGATGTAAATCTCTACTTCAGGTCCATCTCCCTCTTTTGCTAAAAGAAAATAAATTAAAATTTAGTAATACCTTTGGCTAAATCTGTATTGGTAAGAACATTGAACTAACAATTTGAAACACAGAATCAAGAGCAATAACTCAGTACATCGTTCACGAGTATGCTGATAAGGGGACTCAACTGATAAGCAAGGAGTCCAAGAAGATGGCAAAATTGAGGTTGTGGTTGGAAGTAGAGAGCCAACACTACGATCAACCAGCTTCAAAACTTGTATGGGAGCTCATGGTAAAGCCTATGTATGGTCTCCCTACGGATCCAGCAGCTGTGGAAGAGAATGAAGGGAAGCTAGGCACTGTTCTTGATTTCTACGAGAAAACATTGTCTCAGTCCAAATACGTGGCGGGTGAGTGTTTCACCTTGGCGGATCTGCATCACCTCCCAACGATTCATTACTTGATGAAAACACAGAGCAAGAAGTTGTTTGAATCACGACCCCATGTTGGTGCATGGGTGGCTGATATTACAGCAAGAACAGCTTGGTCTAAGGTCCTTGCCATGCAGCCTTTGCTAAGTAGTAAATAGATCGAGAGCAACCCATTTCAGGATTTTCATGCATGCCGTGTTCTCTGAAGAAAAGTTCAAGGATGCATGCATGTCCACCATAACATAAGTAGTTAAGTACGCTCACAAAGTTTTGTTTTGCCCCGTTCCCCATAAATAAGTACAAAATAAATAATTCTTATAAGAGATCAGGTTACTGCATGTGTTAAGTTAGAAAGGCAAAAATATCATGTAAACTTTGAAGAAACCATGCAGTGAAGCTGTCGGTGTAATATTCTAATGCCAAGCTGGTCTATGCTTTTCCTGTAATAAATAAAAGCATTCAATTCCAAGTAAATGCATTCTTTTGATTCGTGCTTATGATTAATTATACTTCTTCCGTTTCATTGTTGGTTTGGATAAAAAAACCGACAAAATAAGTGCGCAACCGGGGAATCGAACCCCGGTCAGTACCGTGGGAGGGTACTATGATACCACTACACCAGTTGCGCTTGTTGATGCAGTTACAGAATGAAACTTATTTCTAAGTCAGCCTTCCTAGCAACATATTTTCTATATTTATAATTTTCATCAAGTTTCAATTAATTGTAAGATAAAAAAATTTCAAGAGTGTATTCTACTTAACATTCTATTGTCTTTAATTAGCTACTCCTGTAGGCTTGTAGCACCTACAATTATGATCATAGAAACACTACAACTTGATTTTATATAAACTATTAATTGGGTCTCTAAGTATTACATTCTATCAAAAATAGTCTTTAAAGTAATGTAATTATATAAATAATCCTTAAAGTATTGAGCATTTTTAAGTTTAATTTCAAAGTTGATATATTTTATTAATATTCAAGAATTAATTTGTAAGGTTTTTTTAACACTTCAAGCTCTTAACATCATTACTAAGTAGTTAAATTTAGAGACTTGGATGAACAATTAGAAATTTCAATCACTTATTTAACAATAAAATGATTATTTTTTAGAGAGAAAATTTTCTTGAAATAAATGGTTACTTTGGTCTCAAAAGTGATAGACATTGTCACGTTAGTTCTTGAAACTAAACAAAATGTTAAATATGTTTAAACTATCATTTTAGTCACATTTTTTTTTATTTTGAATTGATTTGATTGTCCATTTACACTTTTAGAAACTCTTTTTGTATAGGTAGCTACAGTTCAAAATTACTTAAATTATGTTTTAAAATTATATATTTTTAGTATAATTATTTAGTTTTACTTTAATTTTATTTTCATAATTATTTTTAAAAAATTAATATTTTGACAAATATGAATATTCTTGGACATCTGTAAATATTTTTAAAATTCACAAATGCCATTTGCTGAATACAGGACTGTAAGAAAACGGATGTTTACTCATTGAGGCAAGTAGCAGATGGTTACTAATCATGCCACCGTTCCTCATTAACATCATACTAATTGAGATAGAAAATGCCAGACTTTGAACATTCATTATGCCTTTTTATTGGGTAAAAATTATTTGAAAAAGTTGTGAATTTTTCTACTGAAAATATACATATTAACTATCCGATCAAGAATAGTAGGCCAATAATAATGACAGAATTGGACTTTTAATATTAAATCTAAAGACATTCTTCAACATAAGATGTTGGACCTTGAACCTTGACCCAATTATATTTTATAAATATGAGTGACACTCCTTGATCATGCCTTAAGTTCACACATTTTACTATTTTGTTGCGGACTCTATGACTTTAACTTTAGGACCTTCTAGATTTGAACATCAACAACATAATATATATATACCAAAAAATTGGGAATAAAAGTTGATGGACACTAGACTATATTTAACATTGAGAGAGATAAATGTAGATATAATAAGTGACATAATGTAATAAAAAAGAAATATAAGTATTGAAAAAGTGTTCAATATATTTTATATATTAGTACCGTTAAAAATATTTTAGCTTAGTGGCATATGTTAATTTAAAAAAGTGTCAGATCCTCAGCTCAAGCCTTCTTTTGAGTTTGATCCGTTCTTGTTGAATAATTCAAATGTTTAACCAGACTAATTATGTCTCCAATTTTATTTTTTAACCAAACCAGTTCAATTAACTGATCTAATTCGATTTTGGATTTCTGGTAACACTGTTTTCTACAATATGCCACGAAAGGTATGATTTTGCAGTGGTGTCAAACAATAGAATGCTTGCTAGACTTAGCATAAACTATTTTGTTGGGCCATGGGCTTCATTCTAGAACAATGGAACGTCATTAAGCAGGCAGATGCTTTTTACATCCCGTGATTTGCTTTTTGCACCTTTCTTACATGACTAATCTTAGATGTAAAAGGTGCCGCCAATTAAATATGTAAAATTACATTTTGAATTAACCTTTTTTAAATTTGAAAAAGGTGTAAGAAACAATTTTATTGGATGCAAGAAGCATCTGTTCATTAAGCAACTATCAATGGCCAATAAAAAAGATCAATTTACAATTCACAATAAATGACCCAAAAAAATTGAGTTCATAAGAGTTCGAATATATAACCAACATGTCCCCCACCATATCTTTTCAACAAAGCATATATTCACTCGATTTGCTTTTTGCTTTACCCCGACTTTTTTCTGCCTGTGAACGATAAGCTCTTTCAAAATTTCATTTTTCTGTGGAGCGGATATTTTGTTTCTTGACCTTTGGCAGCTTATATAAAGAAATTATTCGATTTTGTTTTGATTCCACGGGTCAGAAGGAGACGTCCTCCAGTGCCTGATTTCATAGTTAATTTAGGGCATCTTAGTTAGTTGGCATCCTCAAAACACGGTTTTCATGATGTTTACATTAGGAATCAAATCTCATCTGAAATATACGAATTTCAGTATAAATGCAGCATCTTCTTTCCAAAATAATCATGATACTTGTGAATACATTCTACTTCAACAATTTCGTATATATGCATGTTTAATTGCTCTGCATTTTTTGTGTGTGCCAAAATTGCTATTGTCTAAGCATGAAAGTAAATTGCTATTGTTTAAATGCAGAGTTCTCCCTTTCCCATCTTAATTACTACGTTTGGTATGCAAGATTCACGATAGACCCAAAGAGCAGTACTGGAGAGAAAATTTCAAGTTTTACATTCTTTTCTTTGTTTGAAATATGCAAGAAAATAAAATTACAGATATTTTAAGTGGGTTTCACTAATTTAAAAAAAAACATTAATCTGTCCAAGTGTGGGCAGGAAATGGGAGAAAAAACTTATCTTTATACATACAATTGACCAAATAATCTTTATTTTCTTGCATTGCTCATTTTTATTAAGAGTGTGTATGTTATTTTATTCTGTAAAAAAATTGTTATTTTATATGCATATATTTTTTTTTCTTAATGAAAGAGGTATGATTTAATTGGTTGGACAAATATATGTGAAGTGTAATAAACGTATGATACTATCTTCCATTCCTATTTTATAAAAAAAAAGCATGCACATATTTAATTTTATTTTCTTCTATTTTCTGTTTTTTCAGACAACCTAAAATATTATATTATTTTCTACTTCTTTGTTTTCTTTCCTAAACCTTGAGTGCCACGAGGAGGGGAAACTTTGATTGTGAATAAAATTTATCTTTGAAGAATATGTTAAATTTTCCCAAATACTAATCAAGTCCAATTACTAAATTTGATCTATAATACATCATGGACTTTTTTTTTAAGTCGGCTAAACAGTTAACACTTTGTAGAAATGAATTTTTTTATATCAAACTTTAAATTTTATTTAAATATTACATTATATTTTAATTTTTAAACCAATAAACTTATAATTTTAATGTTAACTTAAGTAGTAAAATTTTAGCAATAAATTCATTACATTTTTGTTATAAAAATTGGCATATTCATCCATAACTAAACAGTTTGGTTATTTTAAATTTTGATTACATATTTAAATATCAAATAAATAGGTCTGTAAAACTTGTATAAATAAGTCCAAGCATCTTTTGTAAAAGCCAAAAGGGTCTTTTTACCAGTATTTAAAAGCATTAATTTGTTAATTTTTTTTACTAAAACTCATGTTAATTAGAAGCACAATAAAATATATGATAGAAGTGTATTAATAATATTTTTAATTAAAACTTATAAATTTTTATTTCTTACTTTAATGCACTTGTTAAATTTTCCATTATAGGGTGGCACATCTTTTTGTCATGCTAAATAAGTGAGAAGAGATAGTAGGAAACAGGAATCTCTAAAATATGCTATTTTAAGAGGGTTGAGTGCATTAGATCAAAATGATCGGACTTTCTTCAGTATGTTGCTTAGGAGTTTGTGGCGTGGCAGGAATGATTATTTATGGGAGGGGAAAGAGATGACAGCTTATGGCATTATAACTATGGCCAGATACACACTAGCAGATTGGAAGGCAGCTCGAGTTGTGTCAGGAAATAATGAGTCTCTTAGGGAGAAAGCAAGTGAGTTGTATCTTTGGAAAAAACCAGGCAAATTTAGGGTTTTATAAATGTAACATAGATGAAGAAGGTACGTATATTTATTTTGGCAAAGTCTCTGTGGAAGAGTCCGTGTGTTAATGTTCTCGAGGGAGAGGTAGTCGGTTTGATTCAAGCTATTTCTTTAGTGGGCTTTGGAGTTAGACATCACACATGTGATATTAGAAACTGACAGCAAATTGGTATACGATAGAGTGCATGGTGGCATACAAGAGACTTCTGAAGTAGGTCTCCTTATGAACCAGTGTAGAGATTTCCTAATGCTCACTCTCTAGCAAGGGTGGCTATAGATCTTGCTAGTCCCATCTTACATCATGAAATTCCTATTCTCATATCTTCAATAATGAAATGCAGTGAGTTGGTTACTGTCAAAAATCAGATTGTCATTATAAAATGTTGGACAAACTTTACAAATGACAAATTATACTGATTTTTTTTTTAAACTCAGATCAGCTTAACCTTTAACCTTTTGTGTGTGTAAAAACTCAGCTTGACCAAATTTAGAAGTTTATTTGAAGATCTATTTTATATTTTGTAGAAAACATAATAATATGCGGTAGAAAACATACTATTGTATATATTAAAAATAACTTCAAAATTATATTATAAATTTGAACTATTTATTTAAACAACAAATAAATATGGTATCTAAACTGTTAAAGCATTTTTAAGGGGCGTTTGATTGGAAAAAAACTTAGTTTTCTGAAAATCTTACTTTCTCACTTTGGTATTCATTTTATAAAACTAACATTCTTAGAAAATGATGTTTTTTTGGAAATATTTTTAAAATAGTATTGAAAATCTTTTTTTTTAGATTAATTTTTTTACTAGCGTAAAAATATCATATTACTCTCATTACACTAAGGCAAATGGTAAAACTATCACAATTCTTTAATTTTTAAAAAATTTATCTAAATATTTTCAATATCAAATAAATTTTACTTATTCTTAGAATTTATGATTTTCTGAAATTATAATTTTCGGATATGAAAAAATTTCTCCTAACCAAGCACCTCCTAAGTGCCTAAATAATAGTTCATTTAGTATTAAGTTTTTTTTATAAAAAAAATGTTAGATAATTTGTGATAAAGACAAGACATATATTAGGTCAAATATTCCGATAATCCGGTTTTGCCTATTGACACCTTTAGATCTATATGGAGTGGAGCTGTGCAAGTGTTTATCAATAATCTGAGCTTTTTTCTTTAACTTTTTTTTATTGGTCGGGAAGGATTTGTGCTTATCTGAGCCTTTTTGTTTAAAGTTTTTTTTATTGGTCAGGTCAGGAAGGATACTTTTTATTAATATTAGAAGCGATATTTAACTATATTAAAATAGCTGAGGAACTAGCAGGTGTGTATACAATACGAACAATATATTTTTGGTTGACAACTAGACAAGACATGTAATTTTTATAGTAAATTTTATTCGAGTTATGGAATTGAATAAGATTATTATAGACTACGGCACTTTCTTTTTGAAAATTTAAAACAATTACATAATTAAAATTTGAAATCAAAATTAGTTATTAATTAAACTCAAACAATTTCATATTAGTTATTCACATGTTATTTGGGTTAAAAAAATTATTTACCAAAACACGTTTAGAAAAGTTAAACATTGATAAATCACTTAATAACAGCATTTAGAAGAAAAATCTTTTGAAATAAGTTCGAAAAGGTCGATCTTAAATTTAGTCATTATTTAAAAATGTATATAAAAATGATGATCTTTTATCAGAAAAAACACAATTAATTCATTTTCGTAAAAAAATTTTACAAAATAAAATAAATGATCGATAAATTTATAATGAGTCTACATAATGAAATATACAAGATCAGAAAAAGAAAAAAAATAAATTGTGACTATAGGATAAAAATTGAATAATATTTTTTTATTCAGCAAAAAAAGTCAAGTCATGGATACTTATCCAGAGTGAGTTCGATTATCGGATAATTTTATATCTACATTATTTTTGCAATATTATTTTTATCTTTTTACATTTTTAATTAAAAATATATAAATATTTTTTGTGGAGAATCCTTGTTGTGTTATCCAAAATTTCAAGGAATCTTGAGGCATATGAACGAGACAACAGATAAGTGGCCCAGCAAGCTCTTTGGACTCCACTATAGTAGACAGCACTGTCCATTTGGCAAACGTATACAATTAACTCCGTGACGTCATTTTAATGTAAAAATTATAATTACAGTTAATTTAAACAAGTAATTACATTTAGTAATTTCAAAATTAATTTATAAATCGATAATAATCTTACCTAACTCAAATAAAAAATTACCTCAAGTAAAAAAATACATCTAATTACTAATCTTTACCAAAAATACACGTAGATTCTCTCATTAAAAAAATAAAAGCAGATTCTTAGTTAGCAGCCCAAGCCCACACGAAGGCTTTTTCCCATTTTTATTTTTATTTTTGATGTACATATACATATTTTTTTTAGATAATCCACATGTATTATTAAGACTTTAACTCGAAATTTCTTTACAAATTAATACAATTTTACATTAATTAATTCACGTGGTGAATGCTGAATAATATACACTTATAATAAGCGTAGGCGTAGCTTTTAATTTCTATATAAAGCCCCACTACCTTCCCTTAAGGTTCTAATATCTTACTCCTCTGGCATACACTAGATAAAGAATAGGATGAAACCTCACATCTCCGGTGAAAGCTCTCTGGGCAATGAATTGAGGAGATCTGTCAGCGAGAAGCTTCATCACGTTGATGATGCTAACGCTGCCAAGCAAGGTAGGGTTCTAAAGTATATACAAACTGAGAAGCGACGGAGGAGGAGCCACCGTGCAGAAGACCCCATAAGAACCTTGATGTTCTTAGGCTCTATGAATCACACATGACATGAATCATGATTGATGAGGTATTTGGACCTAGCTAGCCTTGGTGTTGAAATTTAACTCCCTTTGAGTTTGGGGTGAAAAATCAAAACCAAAATTCATTCCAATTGTCACATATATAAATAAATATGTTAGTACAGCAGTGATGTAAATATGTCATGGAGCTTCATATATATATATATATATATATAGAGAGAGAGAGAGAGAGAGAGAACTACATACTAAAAAATACCAGTCTACTTATGTATATGTGTATATTATCTAATATTATAATATCTATATAGTTTAAAGTTTCTGATTCCATTACTGCTGCATATATATGGCTGGATCTATGCATTTACTTATATAAGATCTGATACAATCAACTATATATAATGAGAATTTTCTTGATTATCTCTTGTCAGAAGCTTGTCATCTGAGACTCAACTCTACACTCTCACGGCTCCAACATACGCAGTTTTTGGAAGTTTCAGATTTAAGCAGAACCTCGAAGTGAATAATTAAACAGACCATAAATATACCAAAAGGAAAAAAATAAATGAATAAAAATAATAAAAATGAGCATGCTCTATGGTGTCATCATGGATTATTGCATGGTGTGATGAGTTGTTTTGCTGGCTTATATATTAATATTAATAAAATGAAAACCGTGGTATTTACTTGAATTTTCCGCCATATCACACTCTACTTTAGTCAAATGATTTACTTGAACAGACATGAGAAAGAAATTTCATTCCAGAGTTGTATGAATTTAATCATAGACGATCCCTATACTACTACGATCATATATTTTTAGTCATCTGAGGAGATAAGAAGCTAGTATAGCAACACTAACAGAAGAGTACGTAATACTCTTCCTTTTGGCTTTGATTTGGCAAGAGGGTAAATTACAAAATAAATTAAATTGTTAAAATTTTATTAAATTTTCAAAAACAATTTAAATTTTTTAAATAGGCCACTATACTAATATATAAACAAAACCTATTAGTTCATTTTTACCCTGCAGACAACAACTAAAGAAATTCTGAAGCTGGGTTGATTTTAATTGAAAATAACATAATTTAATAAAATTTAACAATTTTTTTAATAAGTACAAAATATGTCTTTTTTTTACATATAATTAAGACTTGAAAAACTACATAATACTATAGCTCCAAAATATTTTTAATTATTTTTCTTAATACCTTGCCAAAACTTTAAGTGTGGAAGGAGGAAGTAATTAATAATCCTCCTTTTAAAACTCACAAAACTCAAATAAACAAAAAATCTCATTGACGGATTGTAAAGAGATAAAACCTCTCTAACATTAAGCTCTTTCTCATTCGACATGCCATGCTGCTCCGGTTTGCATCACTGTGATTTCTATTCCGTACGCAACGCTCTTCTTGGAGCTTTCACAATCCATCATTTCTTTTGAAAAATTGCTATGCGCATGCAGGGCATTATTATTACACTATGATAAAGTGTATGACTGCACAAATTTCAAACGAGTGGGACACTTACAAAAGCTTGTGTGAATTTGTCAAAATTCAATCTCTATGGTTTAACATTAATACCAATAAAGTATTGATGATAAAGTGGTGAGCATTAGCCACTGCAGTACATTTTGGACTGCCTTCAACTTCAAGAACGTGATGAGTAATGTCGATCTGAGAACCACACCAATCATTGATCATAAGAAACGTTTGTGAAAATTTGAGTGTAAACCTAAATTTTTTGTTGTGACAACGAGTTTAAATTCCGATTATGATAAATATACAACTCATTTTTTTAATACTAATTTTTTTAACTTGCGTTAAACCTTAGGCATCAGTCATTATGGAACAGAAAAAGTATATGAACAAATAAAAGAGAGAAATAGAGAGTAAAAATAAATGGAGAGAGAAAATATAACACATCATAAATAAAAATAAATAAATGAAAAATTTTATAGGAATTTGAACTTTATCTATTTTAAAAGATTGAAAAATATATTTTAACCTAAAAAAAATAAAAAAAAAAGAGATAAAATGAAAATAAGGTGAGATGAAATTAAAGAAAAAGTAGATGTATGAACTCATGCATCACGAAAAATTCATGTAAAAGCTGGACTCAAATATTCTGAGCCATTAAAATAGTATTATTTATTATTAAGCAAATAATATGTAGAAATCTCTCTTAACTTCATTGTTACATATATGGCATACGGCGGGGCATGTTACATATGAGTTTTTCAGTTTTATTGGGTCTTTTTATTTGTGTATTTGCGTTGATAACTGACGTTAGAGATAGAGAACTATGTAAGCATTTGGATGAAGGAAGAAGTAGATATAACGGATATATAACAGGCGTATTTCTCCACGACAGTACTAAAAGGAATACAAAAGAATCATTTTAGCAGTTATTCTATACATTTACAGACTATTTAGTTAAAAGAAAGGGAGATAACAAGAGAGGTTTTATTATTGTAAGGGTGAAAAGGAACTTTCAAATTAATGAGAAGCCAGATACATAAGTAACATCATGGACGGATCCATTAGTACTTGACGTGGGATGAGTGGAGATAATTCTCAACTACATCGGAAATTATATTCATGAGTACGCTCAATTACACAACTACAAAATACACGAGAGTATTAGACGGGAGATACGTTAGCTTTTTTTTTATTTACAAGAATTTAAGATAATATGAAGAGATTTATAATACTTACATATTCAACTGATTAATAATTGGTATGAGTCCGCACAGGTCAGATTAACCGGTTAATCTTAACCCTTTCTAAAGTTAATTAAGTGTCGGATCAATTTAATTAACATATCTCATGATATTAATTAAATTGTGTTAAACCCAATTTCATCGGGTTAATTATAAGTATGTGAGTGCAAGTTAGACTGAATCAAAATTGACTTACTTAAACAGTTATTTTTTAATATTTTCTTATTCTTTAAGTTTTATTCTATTTTTTCATGAATATAATTTTAAAACGGTAAATAGATATAATTTGAAATTTCATTTGTTTTAGTTTTTATTTTTACCAAACTATTTTTTAAATACAAAATTAAAATATATGCAATCCAATGACTGGATTCGATCCAACACTCAAATTTAATCCAGTCAAAATTTGATTAAACTATTGTTGACTTGGGTGTAGCCCTTAACCTCAACTAGTGCTATTATGATTGGCAAACTTGAATCAGAACATTTGAGATTCTTTTTTGCCTCTTCAGACACTAATAGATTTCTTAAGGTTTGGTCAAACCAATGGTAGCCTTAGATTATCATCTTATATATATATAGGCTTACAAGAAATAAATGATAAAACCTCACATAATATTTTCAAGGTTACAGAAAATGCTCTAAAATGTTACTAGCTAGTAATTAAATGAAGCTGTTATTGCAATATGGTCGAGATATATGCTTAGATATATAAAATTGTGTTAAATCTTTGTAAACATGCTAATTGGATATTAGGGCTACCTTGTTGGAAATTGCACTTTGATTGTTTTGGCATGAAAATTTATTTGTGTTTTCCTTTACCAACACTTCGCATTCCATAAGTTAAGGATATACAAGTATCTTGCATGTAAGTATAATATTAATACTCTTATCAAATATGATTTTCTATATTCTTAGATACCTATAGTACTGTATTTGGATCTATATAGTTGTAATTAGGGGTGGGTATCAAGACTTAAATTCATGAACTAGTTCGTGAAATTTGTTAACCGTGCGAATAACGAACCTATTTTTTTGAACCCGCATAATAATATTGGATTTTAGGCCTGACTCATTTAGTCTGCGGACTTCGTAGGCTTAATTTGCAAAGTCCACGAAGTTATTCATATTCGCTCAACTTGAAGGTGAGCCAAGCCCAAGGAAACCATTTGTCCATTCCCAATTTCCCATTAGCCAATCCAAACCCAATTTGCATTTCATTTTCTTTTCCTCCTCCTCCTCCACGAGCCGCCACCCCTTCTCCTCCTCCTCCACGAGCTACGACTACAAGTTTGGCGACCTTACTCCCCCACGAGCCTAAGCTTCACGCATTTAGGGAACCTCCTTCCTCCACTCGCTCATTCTTATCGTGTGACTTGACTATACCATTTTTCTCTCTTTCATTCTCAAACTCATTAACGATCATCTTCAATCTCTTCTTTCAAGTACTCTCTTTGAACACCACGCACCCTGACCCTTTTCTCGTTTTCTTCTCTTTTATTTTGGATTTCACGATCATTAATCAAATTTATGCTTGTGTGTGTGACTGTGCAATAGAGAGAGAGAGAGAGATGATGTTCACAACCAAACTCGTCTTTTTTTTTGAACTTGAGCAATCTTGAAATTGTAAGTAAGAGTTGAATATGGTGGGAGGAATGCTTTTGAATATGGTTTCCTAGCTTTATTGTTAATTCATTATCAAACACTTATGTTCCTTGTAGATCCTCTCTTATTAATTTAAGGCTAGTGTTTGTTCTCTTCCTAACTCGTAGTGTCGTGTGTGCTTAATATTCATTGTTCATTGGTTACGGGGAAGATATCCTTTCAAGTGAAGAAAAAAACTTTTGAATTTATAGCGTGAAGATCTCACTCTTAATTCTTTTAAACTTTCACTTTATAACAAAAATAACGTGTTTAGAATATTAAAATGAGGTTTCTATAAAAGTAAATAGATTTTGAAAGGAAGGGGATGAAAAATAATATCCCATCATTTTTCTTGAAAAAATTGCTCCAATTTTACATTTTTCTTAAAAAAATAAAAAAAATAATTTAGGTCCACGAATCATTCAATTTATTTACGAGCTTTGCGGGCCAGCTAGAAACTTAAAAAAAATCCATTTACTTTATAAATCAGATTTATCTAGTCCATATATAAAATGCGAGTTTCGCAAACAAAACCTTAAACAGGTTAGACTGATGTATATTCCCATCCTAGTTGTAACTCTTTTTGTGTTTTGGGTTAATAAGAGGTTAAAGCATGTATTTTATTATACCGTTATCCAATCACAACTATTATGTATGATAAATTTATTGATTTTTATAATAATTATTTTAAAAAATATATTAACAATGAATTATGATTTAAGGATAGTATAAAAGTATGTTATACAATCAGTACATCATCATTAAACTTTTATTAATATATTCATTATTTAGCATTTTGTATGAAAAATAAGTATATGATATATATGTACTATCCCTGTCAACTGTTATCTTTTGTAATGTTACAACTTATATTTATTAGACTACATTGATATTTGTTTTATATTTATTAACTTCCTAATAAAAATTGAATAAAGATAAAGTATTCTCAAGGTATAACTGATCTAACACGAATTAGATTGAGTTTGGTCTATTTTAAGATTCAAAATAATAAAAAATAATAAAACATAATTGGGTTAGATTTTGTTACTACCCAGTGTGAATCAACTTGGTCTTAATTAAATTAAATTGAATTGAATAATCAGATTGATTAATTAAAATAGTAATAATAATAATATATTATAAAAATATTTAAAAAATCATAAAAATGAAGTACTTAATTATTTTGAGTATAATAATTAGGTACTTCATTTTTTATACTGTTTTTTAAAGGATAAAAAGAACTCCTTGACTCAAGGGTGATGTAATATCGTTTTAGGGCTTCTTAATGTTTTCATACATATAATAATATACTAACTAACATTGTTTTCCTTGTCTGTGTGGTGTCAAATGAATATGGATAAACAATTGTTAGATTAATTATACTACTATGCTTAAAATTTTGTTGAGATTAATTAGATTATGTGTAACTTACACTGTACAGTTCCTTAGTGTAGGAATCCAAGAATCAACTAAGGACGTGGCCACAAAATTATGTTTTGCATCCACTATTTTTTAAGTGAGAAAGTTAGGATGCACGCATAAGATACTAATGGAATTAGAATAATTATTATTTTATTATTATATTAATATATGTATATTGGGATCAAAATAGTTCAACGGATTTGAAACGATCAAACCCAATTATAATTGGATCGATCAAAATAAATTCAAACCAACCTGATAACCTAACCTACCTCTCTCAAATGTAGTTGGATTTGGATTGATCAGATTTGTTGGTCAATCGCATTGCACTTACATCCCTAATTAATTTTATTTTTTTTGCTTTAATTCATAATGGAGCATATACTATATCCATATATATGATTAATTAAATTGATGCGGATATATATGTTATAAAATTTCTTGGTGTACCAGCTTTAAAAGAGTGTCTGCTTTTGCTTACAGAAAAGATTATGAGTACAAATCAGTGGATCAAAAAGCGAAATTCTTTTACAACTACCAATGACGACTTGAGTTTTGAGGCAATCCAAGACCATATACACAATCCTCAACTTGAACACATCTTAGGGGCCCATTTGGGATCTCTAGGGCTGAAGAAAGAAGCTGTAACTTTAGACTTGAGTAACTTGAGTGCTTTCTTAGACTTGATGCACCTTGGAGTCTTGTACTGATTGATGGAAGCTCCTTGGCAAATAAACAAGTCCATCAACGCGTCAAACGTTCCTGGCTCCACCACACGTATCTCAAGTGGCCCCACAGACTTGTCATAGCTACGGCATCGTCTATATACGTAGTCCAATTGCTCTTCCACCGCAATGCAACATTCCTCAAGCACGTTTGCGTCAAGTTGAAGTTGTGGTGATGATTCTGTCTTTATCCCACAATGAAGAATTTCCCAGTACAATACGTAATGTCCTGGTACTGAAGAAGTGTCGGGGTAGCTTGTGTACTCCACTAAGAGAGAATCGTATGGCTCCAACAATTTTTTTGCCATTGTCACGCCCCTGTGCAAGTCCTCCTCGTTGGTCTTTTCGGTGTCGACGCTGATCACAACGTTTCTCCTGCAGATGAAACGGACTTGTGGGGCGTTGTTGTAAAATCCCACCACCTGAAGCACGTCACCAACGCGGTATCGGTACAGCCCTATATGTTGGGATCATGGTGAAAAAGATATGAATTGCATTAGTAAATGGATGTTATCATGATGATAATAGCAAATGGGGTATGTATGTTATCTGAAACCCACATTTTTTTTTACTTGGTAGAAAATAATTGTCTGATGACAAGGATACATCATCATTTTTACGTGTAAATATAATATATATTTTTGTATTTTTACTGTATGGAGTAGATTATTTTTATTTCGGAATAACAAGAGGAGGTACATGATGATTAAACTTTACATGAATGACTAGGATCAAAATGTACAATTTATAATTATAAATTGTATTTTGCTAGCTCTTTTTGCTCTCAAGTAAAAAAAAACAATAATCATATCACACTCAACACATCCATGATATATATGAGTTCACACATATAAACTATATCACATCATATACATTTAATGGTATAGCCATACAGTAAAAATATACAAATTTAAATCAATTAGTGTATGTGAAAGAGTATATGTTAGAATATGAGAAATCCTTAAACAAAGATATCAGTGTTTCAAATAATTAGTTATTGGCTCCGAGCATAGGGATACACTGGGTTATAAAAAAAGAAAAGAATCAATTAGTTATTTATATTTAATTGTATAATCAAAATTATTTACTCTCATTTCTCAGTCTCACAACATGTACCCCCTTATGAGCACAACACTTAGCTGCTTTACTTCCGATTATTAAACCAACACAGATAATTAGTGTGTTTAAGTACATATTAGAAAAGAGGCTTCTAAAGTAACGGTTGTGTTTGTTAAACTTCTTTAACTATTTAGCAATACTCGATTAGATAACACACTATAAAGAAAAGAAAAAAAAAATCCTTATGCGCATGCATGGACTAGCAAGAAAATGGGTCAATTATATTAATTGGGAACTGACCAGCAAAAGTAGTGACCACAGGCTCATAAAAGCAACCAAGCTTGACATGCACCAAATCCACGAGCTTATCATTGGGAACCTGCTCTCCTTCATCAAAATCCATCAACAGCGTCCCGTTGTGTCTAAGAGGAAGGAACTCAAAGTAGCCCATGTTAGGCAAGAGGGTAAAAGCAACATCACTAGGATCACAAAGAGGCTTCAGATTAACCCCAAAGTAGCACTCAGAAGAAGCATACATGGTACAAACCAAAGGCAATTTCCCTTCACTGTAGTGCTTAAGAGCAGGAACATACTGAGCCATGGAGCCAGTAACCACAGCCTCTATGAACTTGGCCTTAGGCCAAAGCTGGCACAGAATTCCCTTCCAAGACTTCTGGCTGCAGATTCTTGTGATCTCATCAGCAAGACGAGGGTTAGGGGAAGAGAGGAATGTGGACATGCGGGAGCGGCATGAAGGGTCTGTTATGAAGGAACTGAGTTGGCCACTGCAAATGTCCTCACACAGGTGCCTCCAGTTTCGTTCGAGGAAGGAAATGGCTCTCAGAAGTGCGGAGGCAAAGACGGCGCCGAGCCTTAGGACGTGGCGGCGGTGAACCAAACCTGCTAGGAGCTGGCAATGCATGCTTTGGTTGCTGTCATTGCATAGAATGCTTTGGTCGGGGCTTGTGTAATCGTTCCAAGGGTCGTGCGTGCGGCACTTGAAGTGCTTGCTCTTGTAGTAGCTTGTTAACACTGTTCTGGCTGGTAAGCCGCAAGGAGTGCACATTTCTGCTTTTACAAAGTACAGATACATTGCCTTGCCCTCGTCAAGATCAGGAACGTACCTGAAATTATTTTTTAGTTATGTTCAATTAAGTTGGAGATATATATGGTTGAGAAAATAGGTTACATTGACGGAAGAAAAATTATTCTTAGGGTCTGTTCGTTAGAGCAGAAAAAAAGGAAACAGAATGAAATGAGATGAAAGTTTTAAACTTAAGGAGAGTATAAAAGTATAAGTCCCACATGATTTTACTCTTCATTTCTCTTCTTTTTTATTCTGTTTCTTTGCAAACGAACAGGTCTTAAACAAATGTTATCTCGCTTTGTGTCTATGCATGGAAGGAGACGAAAAAAGATGAGAGAAGAATGATTGTTATAATTAGTAATGTGATGTGATAAGGAAAAATATATAAAAAAATAAAATATTAATGGAGTGTTTCATGAAATACCGGCGAACATTATTTAATTATAACAAGTTTTTTTCATTTTTTGCTGTAGTAGAAAAACGGGTAGGCACGCTAGTACTACTAATAGTATACCACCAGGCAGAACATTAATTAATGACATATTATCTGATAAATGAGGTAATAGTACGAATTTAACCAGAGTTAGATAGATATGTTTTGGCGTTTCTGGTATTAGCATGATAAATGGTAACTTTAAGATTAATGAGATTGAATATATGCATAAATGAAGTACATGTCAAGATGCACTAGCTAGGTACGTAGCATGCACCATATATAAGACCCTTTTCCTTTTGTATAACGCAAATATGACAAGCAAAGAATCATCTGATAGATACGATTATCATCTGTTTTTTATTTTATAAAAAAAAAATTAAATATAATTAAACGTAACACCGATGCATGGTAATGGCCCCTCCACCCGCCTACTTTTATGAATAGTTGTCACGCCATATCTTTTTCATTTGGCCGTATACTTCGAATGGAGAATCACAACCCAAGCGTGATGGCATCAAACACAACAAAGAATCAAGTTGCTAAGCAGCAAAATCAAGCGAGTGCTCTCTAAGCTTCAACCGTGTTGAAATTTTAGATGACTACCGTTGATGAATGAACATTGAAATATTAATTCTAATGCAACAAGGTGTGTGACTAATTAATATATAGGATTTTAAGTGCGCATAATCAAGGCCAAGAAGAAATAAAAATATGTGGGGATGTTACGATTATTATTAACTGGTTTATGATTGGCGTGATAAGATTGTACACAAAAGTACGGCGTTCTAGATCTTCCGCAATTGATGGCATCATTTTAGGCTCTCCAGATGATGTCCCTGAACTGCACATATATACCATAATATATGATTAAGATTGTTGAGATAAAATACTAGAAACTTATAATAAAGAAATGAATGAACAATTTATATACTAGTGGTTGCAGAAAGTTATGTATAGCACCTGCATAACATTTCTGTTATTGGGTGACTAGTGATGAGAGAAGAGTCTTCCCCATTAGCAATCCTCTGGATATATGGGAAGATTCTTTCATAAGTGGTGACTGGAACACACCTCTTAAACTCTGCTATGTCCGTTGTATTTTTTTCTCCCCTCATATACTTATTCAAATACTCAGTTTCCCTATTCTGAGTTAAGATCTGTTTCAAAAGGCCTTCTTGAACTTCAGCAGCCTTCATTGTCAACCTCTCTATCTCCTTCAGTGCTTCCTCACCTTTGTACTCTAACTTCTTTCCATCCATGGCCACAGAAAGGAACAGAAGAACTCACGCAAGAGTAGTGTAGTGTATAACACTTGATGTTCACTTGGTGTGAAATGCATTTAGTGTGTTTATTTATAGATAGGGATGTGTATATTATAACATAAAGTTTGTTTGGTGCATGTAATGTTATTTTTCAATAAAAACATGTGCATTATTTTTTAGTTACTTTTTTTTTTGTATGAATCATGATATCTCCGTCCGAATGTGTGACTAATCTGAAGTACTGAGATCTATTTTTTTATCACTTTATATATCCTTCATTTTAATGGTCCCAAAATTGAGGGTCAATAATATAATACACATATTTTTTTTATTGGAGTATAATACCATAAGTACCTTAGAATCTTTTTTGCTAGTTTTGTCCTATTATTGATATGACCAGATACAACTCTTAAAAAATATTCTCTTTTAATTATTTTTTTTTGTTTAATCCATCTTTCCTCTCTTCTTGTCACCACATCAGTGCAACCCGGTTGGAAACAATTAATGTTGATGCCATTCATTGTGTGGTCCCCATAAAACATTTACTTGATTTCAGCTTAATGATTTCAGAATTGAGGTTCTACGAAAACAATTTTTTTGGGTACATTCTATGAAAACAATCATGCAAAATGTTGCATAATGGATAACACAACTTCCAAAAGCTTAGCTGTGCCAAGTAACAATGAGAATTAGACACAGCACATGATCTGAAAAATTTTATGGTTTTATGATTATGATGCTCCCTACATCACTCGTTTCCATTGGTGTGTGAAAACATCTTGTACACGGTACTATTGTCTTCCTAGATGTTCCATGTTAGTCAGATTAGAATAAACACCGTAGCCGGTTCAATAGAATAATTTCATTGGTACATTGTCATAACTGACACCCACAATTATGTCAGGGACTTTTGTAACTTTGCATAATTTGAGTGAAAGACAAATACAACGCAAAGAATAAGCTAAAGCATAAGCGATCAGCTCATTTCTGAATAATCTACAGTACAAGGATGCGGGGTTCGATTTTACAGCTTTGATACTGCATTGGTGGTTAAACAAGGAAGTTATTATGTCTATTACTTAAGATGGTGGTATGTGTGTATAACAAAAGTATCTGGTTCTAGTTCATGATTGGGCACGTATATATTCTTCTCTACACTTTTAAAATTACGATATATTCGTGTTCTCTCCGTGTTTCAAATTGAACGTTGGTCTACAGAAATTGAAACCATTAAGTAATTTTCTTTCTATAACTAAGCTTGTTTTTAACTTGATGCTAGTCCTAAAAAGATCACTTAGGCAAAATAAGTTGCAAGCATCAAAAGATCATTGATAGCGTCCATTAATTAAAACATAAAAAAGTTATTCTTGATAGCTTACAAACATATATAGAGTGAAATACAATAAGTAGTTAGTTGGAGTGTTATTGAATTTGATTTCTTTTAACAAGGTTTTGTGTTTGAATTTTATGAATGAAAAAAAAATATAATTAGAAAAAAAGATTTCATAAAAAGTAATCAATCAAGTTACCTGATTAAAACTAATAAATATTCCGTAAAAATATGATACTGTCAAAAAAGAAATACACTTAAATGTTAGACTTGATAGGGTGAATTAAACATCACAAAAGAAATGTAGAGCACCAAACCTAGCCGACTAGAATGAAGCACGCACATATCCTTATCCACAAGGAGAACAACTAATGTCACTGTCCCAAGATGTCATCAAGGAAAAGTGTCACAACACTCTTTGCACGTCATGTCAATGCCTTTACTCATTTGTGTTTTAGTTACTTAATGAGTGTATAGTTGCTCTGCTTGTTATCCACATGAAAATTCTAGCGAGACAATATAAGGTGGTAAAATTTTCTTTCCTATTTCTAGTAAGTGTTGATGGTGCAAGGGAAAGTGATGGGGTTTAGGGGTCGGTTTTGCATGACTAGGTGAGCACATAACTTCACCATCACAAAGGATTTGTGTGCCCTCCAAAAGCTTATTAGAAATATTCTATTTGACAAACGCTTCAATGCAAAATGAAAAACAATCCGTAACCTGATGAGTGGGTTAGCATTCTTGTCCACAACTATAGCTTAGTGGATGAAACCTTTAAGATAGAGTGATGAAAGGGAAACAAGTGCCAAACGAGGAGTGTGGTATGGCCATCTTTAATGAGAAAAGTAAGGCATCTTTAATTTGTTTTTGAATTATGGGTGTCATGTGACGTATACCATTACTTAATATGTGATACATATATGCTTACTCTTTTCTCTATCATGGAAGGTGTTTGATATTGTTGGTAAGACATGAAATGCTACGGTATATCTTTAACATCTATGACTATGATATGATATGGGTTTAGTGGAATTCATTATTTTGGGTGAAATCCTTAGAAAATACGTCTCTAGCCTTCACCAATAAATGCGGCGAACAAAGACTGTCACAAATACAACTTGTATGGACTATGAGGCTTATAACATATAAAATATTATATTATACAATTATATAGATAGGATGGAATATTAGAAACAAAAATTAAGATATTTGGTAAAACTCTTCATAAAAATATCTTTGTACGAAGATCGTCTCTGCTCTTGAATATCGTCTTCAATGTCACTCACAAAAGCATAAATGTGTTCTCCTGCAACTTTTTGTTTGAGACGTTGCCTTTTTTTTTCCGGCTTTGAATTAACGTGTATTTTTTGTCGCTAACAAAAGCATATATAAAATGTGTTCTCCGACCACGGGTAAGTTTCAAGTCATTTAGACCCATAAAGCCAGCAAGTTGCAGTTGAGAATTGAGATGCTTCCTTATAAAATTAAATATTATTTAAACTAAAAAATATAAATAAAATCAAAGGTATCAACTTTTAACATTTAAGTTGAGTTTTTTAGCAGCTCAGTAAATGGAAGATGAACCAACGCTAAGAAACAAAAAGAACATGTTAATTGAAGCAATTAATTAATATTTGCTTGTGATCTAAGGCATAGATGAATGAATTGAATATGATTCATCTAATTTGATTTAAGCAACTAGCGTCAATACGAATCTATGAAAGTTTCAATTCCAGACGCCAAGGTTTAAGAAAAGCAACTTCTAGTTTCAGCTAGCATTGTATTTGTTCAACAAAAATACCTCGGTCTCTCAAGCCCTGTTTAGTATGATTATCAGTTCTAAATTTTGAAAATTTTAGAAACGAAAATCAATTTTTAATTTCAATCTATAGTTTTTAATGTTTCAAATTCTGGTTGCAATTTTCCTAGTTTGTATTTGAAAACTAAGAATTTAAATTTGCAATCAGCAAATCACCACGGTGTGATCTTAAATAAATGATTATTGAATTAGTCCTAAAATTTAGGTGTTTGAAAAAGATTGTGCTTTCGGCCTGAAAGATTAGTCTTTAGTGATAATAGTGATGGGAAATAAATAAATAAAAAAAAAAAACGTAGTTGCATAAGGGAGCACTCTACAACAAGACCGTCACCTTCAAAATGGCGAAAAATGAAGGTCCAAATCATTACTTGTCAAGGGTTGCCCTGCGCCTGCAATTCCTTTGCTTCTCAATCAAATAGGAGAACTAGAATAAGACCATCACTTAATTCCTTTCTTTCACTTCAGCAAAAAGGTTGAATTTTTACTCGCTCCACGCTCTTCTCAGACCCCAGCTGTTATAGAAACGGCAGAATCTCACGTTAATTTGGGTTTCCTAAGGACAACTGCTGACTACATATGTTTCATGCATATGCTTTGCTTAGATGGATGAGGGATGAACCATAATAACCAATACAAAATGCGTGTTGAAGCTAAGGATTTTTACCTGAATTGGGTACTATAACAGTATTGTTTATTTTTTTTAAGAGGAATATTAGCTCTCCCTATCTTTCAATAGGGCTACCTTTTTACGATTTCACTCCGGTCACTAGTCCTGTTTTCAGCATCCCCTCCTAGCATTGTTTCATAATGAACACATTTACAACCATAGGATTCAGGTTAAAAATGTTTTAACTCATCTTTAGAATACCACTTTCCTCAGATCTCAAACTAACGTAGGAAGTAAGACCTTACCCTCATCAAATATTAGAAGAGTCGGATGCCCCTTCATTTTCGTAGTTGGCAGAATCTCACATGGTAAAATCCCACATTATATGAATGAACGCAGCGTTTTCCTCGGCAGTTGGAAAACTTCGAACATGAAACTGTGTATTATAGCAGTCGGGAATAAAATCTCATTAGCTAAGACACTTATTTTGAAGTTTATACATCAAATTTTGTCAGAGAATGAATAATTCGGCTTTGCACCATAGGGGTTGAAAGGTCAAAGAATGGCAACATATTTGAGTGACAGTGCAAGAGGGGCAGGGGTTTATCATGAAGGTGGAGCTGAACTTAAATACAGAATCGCAAATCCCGCAATGCCATTGGTAAATTGGTTTTACAATGTCTTACATAGGGGCATATTGCATACATACGTGCGTCTTTAGTCTTAGCTTTCTTTCAAAAGTTTGGAAAAGAACAAGGCTAGAAAAAATTTAAAAAAGTGAGTACAGCAACCCCTGGAATTGGGGCCGTGGATTCGTCCAACCAGAGCATGCTGAGGAAAAAACGGACATGATGGCAACAAGTAATTGCAACATAAAAGTATAGGTGTACCCATAAATCATAAAAACAATACGAGTTAGCTACAAATAATCAGATACACTCATAGCTATACAGCACATCTGTTTTCTGAGCCACTACAGCAGACAAAAGTAGATGCAGAATATCAATCCTTGTGCAATACAATGCATGAATAATGAGCAACTGAAATCAGAATGCCACTTAAGCTGAACCCTCTTCTTTGGTTATCTCCTCCGTTAGCTTAGCAGGGGCTGCAGGTGATGGAGAGGACTCCACTCCCATCTCTGCTCTCAGGTCATTGATGCTTTGTTCCAACTCATTTATGCGACTTCCCATATCATCAAGTGCAGTGACGTCAAGAAAAACATTTTTTCAGAGTTTAAGTATTTTTGCAAGTCTACAATTCCCATGCAATAAACAGGAAGCAATGCCCACCCTGCCTCAGCCAATAACATGACACCACATATACACAGACCAGATATAAATTGAACTATGTCATGAGTCACAAATTGTACACGACTACATAGGTGGTTGCATTGTGTTCACGAGAAGTGGTCAAGATGCAGTTGCGCACAGTTGTAATTTATCACCCATGCTGTTGTGTATGCCAGGGAATTATCCTCCCAACAGCTTAAGTTATTAGGTGAAGGCACATAAGATGGACACTACACTGTATGCATGCCATCATGTTATTGCCTTGAGTATTGATGACATGAACCCATTTTTATGGGCATTGGAGCATAGCCAGTGAGTTACAAACAGAAATAGATTCATATATTGGTAACAAAACAGAAATAATAAAATGAAACAATGTGAACTGAAACCAAAAATAGATTATAGTTTCAACATCATACAACCAAACTTCAAGGTTCCATTTCATTCCTTAACTAAATGTCCAAATTGATTCCTAGCACAACCGTTAAGTAAAATACAGGTTAACAGAATGCAAGTGAGCTTAGGGCATTTTGTTTTAAGAAAGGTTTTCTTCTCACTTTTAGTTACAAAATCTATCTTATTTTCCCTCTGTTTCTTGTATTCAAAAATATGATCAGGAAATTATGAGAATAGAAAATAAAACAATTAAAAATTGTTTTCACTGTTTCTTATTCAAACTTTGGAAAATAGAAACAAAAAGCATTTTCTCAAACCAAATACCCCCTTAGATCTCCTATCATCCAACCATACTAACACTTTTAATCAAATATTATTTTTGGAGGGGATAAAAAAAAACACACACAAATTACCATTAACATATTTTAAGAACTTGAAGGGCAAACCAAAACAAAAGGATATTCTTTGTAACAATGGAGTCGGACATTGTCTGGAACCTATTTTGCTGGAAACAAAATTCTCCAGTTAGCAACAGTGAAACATATTATAAAAGTCAGAAATGCAGCTCTAAGAACCTATGCTACACAACTCACCATCTGCTGAAGAAGATTTTGCACCTGGAAAAAAAAAGAAATTGGGGTAGAGAAATGTCAGAAAACGATTAACATTAATTAAATCACCACGAAACTAAAGCAAAGTGCAGCAAATTGGGATAAATTATGTAAAGTGGTGACATTGACAACTTCAAGAGAAACCAGTCACATCGAGGATCAAAATTAAAAAACAGCAGAATTGAAGGGAACAGTTGCAACAAAATAAGACCAACAAGAATTAATTGATTTGTGAAAACGAAGATCAACATACAAAGGCAGTCATGTCAGCAGGGCTCTGCTTTGGGTCTTGTGGATCGTGTCCGTCCTGCAATAATGAAGGAAACCAATGAGCATAATGCGCAATGGCTCTCCTAGCTTAACAACAAGATTTATTGATGGACGAGATCCAAGATTTGGAAAACCCTAATATCAAAACTATGGAGTACGACAAGAGAAAAACATTGCATTGTATGATAGAGCCACAAAACGAAGGAGAAAAACAGATTACTGACAATAGGGGAAGGGAATCGGAGAAAAAACCCTAACCATGAGGTGATGATGATCGATGTAGCAGCAAACTCTCCGCGGTTTCAATTCAAAATGAAATGAAAATGCGAATATGACCCGTTTAAATTCGATCTGATATTCTGATCTCACGAGTCTCCATATAATTACAAAAGTACCCTTCCGATTTTTTGAAGTCTTCTTTTTTTGGATTTGGATCGCGCCAAATCCATTCTTTTAGATTTTTATTTATTTTCAATCCAAACTTGAATGTGAGCAGGAGGAAAAACACTCTCTTCTGACCTAGGCTACTTCCTCGGCCCATGGTCTCCCGTTCGGGCCTCTTCATGAAAAACAGGTCCAAAATGAACTTGTGTCTTCTAAGAAATTAAGGAAAATGTTATACTGTACAACATGCACATGCTTAATGTTTAGATCGGGGTTGTGTGAATCTTATTTAATCAGGTCTTCACATGTGTTAGATCCAATTAAACATGACAATGATTGGACCTAATCCAAAAGCATAGATGATTAGGAGTCAGCGTGGTTACTTCTTTTTTTTTTTTGAAAAAATGAATATTATGTTAAATTCAAAATGATATAACAATAAACGAGACATACCCGATAAAAGGTCTATATCAAGATATTAAAATAGATGTAACAGATGCACTTGTCTATAAGAAACTTAAATTTACTAATAACTCTGTTAAAAAAAAATTAATAATCTTAAAAAATGGGCGTGATTACTTCTTTACCTTTACCTCTTTATAGCGGGGTGCATATCACACGATTTAGCAAATGGAGTTGTGTCGGTATTAGGTATTAGGTGATTTAGCAAATGTTGTACGGAAGAGGTTTAGGGAATATTGTGGAAATGGACGCACAGACATTTTTAAATTATTTTTCAGTAAATTTACTCAAACCAAATTATTTTTGATTAATAATTAATTATACAAATAATTATTAAAATAATGTAATTTTTGCAACTTTTCCAAACACACCCCATAATACGTATTTGGACACACGTTTCATAGTGATATACATGTGTTGAAGCAAGACAAAACTGCTTCTGTATTAACCTGTGCAAGTACGAAACGTAACACCAAACACATTATATTTGAGTGTGTTTTTCACAATTGATTGTCTACTCATGACAGTCGCTTGTCTTAGCAATGATAAATTATCGGTCTAGTGTAGTAATCGATTGTTGAAATTCTTCTTTTACACCGGATGTTAAAGACAATTGATTTGTCCATTGGAAATTTATTTTTAAAAGTAATTTAAAAATATTAATATGATTTTTTTTATTGTTGTTTAAATTTTTTATGTTTTTTACAAAAATAAATTTTAAATCTTAATCTGATTTTTATCTTTGTTTCTATTCCAATACTATAAATATACAAAATAATCTTAAAAGAAATCTTTTGATTAGGTGAAAATTTGGAAACATACCTGCATAAGCTAAATAAAAGTAAAACAAAAAATCATGTATCTTAAGAAATTTTATATCAGCTTCTTTTGTTGTTATCGTTATTTTAAAATGTATATTAAAAACTAATTTATCTTCTTTATTCATTTATAATTGTTAAAAAATATAAAAAATGATTTACTTTTACTCCCTACAAAGTACGTACGAACACTTCCGCGATTCAAAACACCTCACTAAAGTAAAAATTAAAGAATAATCAATTCCAAAAAAATACCATATTAACATTATTAAAATCCAGAAACATATTTAAACTATAAAATAGTTATAATATTAATATTTTATATATGCTCTATAATAACGTATATGTGCGCGTGTATCAAAAAAAGACAAATCATGATAATAAAAAAATCAAAATAAAAATAAATAAAAATTAAATGACTAATTTTTTAAAGCAATGATGATACAAAGGAACGTTATAACTCAATATGCATGTCATCATATTTATGCAAAACCTCTAGACAGTGGGCATGCATATATGAAGAGTGCGCTTAAGGCCCCTCCTATTTTGTCCAATAAATGAACCTCATGTATTTTGTCTTTCTCATTACATACTGGACTCACTGACTCTCTTGGGAAGATCATGGACATTGAAAAGAAACAAAACAAACACGGAACCGTAAATAACTTCTTTAATGGTGGGTTTGTATTAGCACTACAAACATATATAGAACACCACACAACCAAGACAAGGGAGGGAAAACTGATTAAGTTGCTGCAAACTCCACAATGGCACTATCCATAACAAATAAAAATCACTATCCTCTTCTAACTTGTCGCAAATCCTTCCTTCTTTCCTCAAGAAGAGAAAAAATACAGTTAAGAGACTCATTAAACCATTTTTAAAGATTACATGATGTAATTAAATATTTTAATAATAAGATGATGTAATTGAACTTAATAAATAAATTGAATGACTAAAATAGTAATTAAACATTAATTTTATAAGAAACATGAGTAAAAAATTAACTAATATGACATAAAAAATTAAAATAATAATTATTTTAAATTTTATTTTTTCTTATATCATAATTATTATAAGTATTAAGAGAGCACATTTTTCTATTTGATTAGTTCAACGTTTGTCAACATTTTTCATTACTTCCTATTTATTTTTCGAATCATACAATTATGTTGCTTTGAATTTTGAGTATATAAATATCTCTTACCAGCCTTCTCAAAATAATCGGTCAAGTTTTAAAACATTTTTTTTAGGAACTAAAGGTAGAATTTCACAGTAAAGATTTTAAAATGCAAAGTTTATACAAGTATAACGATTAAATAAATAGTGAAACTTGAAAAGAATATATGTTTGTCATTAGGATGCGATTGAAATTCATTAACTAGTTATCTATTGACTACTAGACTCCATCTTCAACCGCCGCTGAATCACTGCATCTGCATGGTTGGCTGCTTGTCGTTTCCTTTCACACACTCTCTACAGTAAACACCAAACCAATCTCACTACTTACGTAAATTTTCATCTAACCATTCACTAATTCACGTTTTCAAATTGCAATTTCGATTTGTCGATCGACCTGCAAATTGCGGTTCCCATTTGCCAAATTGCAAAGTTGCAGCCTCCCGTACAACTAGCTTCTTTTTATACTCTCTCTGTATTTAAATTATTAAACTTTTGTTTATCTCTTCTTCTCTACTCCTGTACAAACACCAACGCACAAAACTTTACAACATTTGCATGATCTGACTGACCAATCATCCTCTTCATCTCTCTTCGCACGCACAACAACAGAGACCGGACCCCACCTTCCCACAGCCACCATGGTCGAAACCAGACGCGGCGCCTCTTCTTCCAAGTGTTCTCTCTCTTCTCCTTCTGCGCCCAACACCAAACGATCCAAGGTACAAACTTTCCTCACCTTCTTCGCTACCCACCTCTCGTTTCGATGCGGATTCCGTTGTTCCTCATCTGGGTGTTCGATTTCAAGCTCAATTCGAGATGGGTAGGTCTTGAAATAGAAATTGATCGATTGTTTGTTTGTGGTGACGTAGGTGTCCAAGGATTCCTTTGTGGCGGCTCCGGTCAACAAATCTGGGGAACCGGAGCTACGGCCCTCTGATCTGCCAGATACGGCGTCGTTGAAGGCCGTGGATGTTTGTGACGCGGTGTTGCCCGATAAGTCTCCTTCTGAAGGCGAGGCTTTGGTGCCTCCACGGTGTGCAGGTGCGTGTTTTTATTTTTTTATGTGCACGCATGCGGTTTTTGCACTGGTTGGATTTATTAATGTGTGGAAACCTCAGGTGAAACTGCGGAGAAATCGAAGGTGGCTGGTCTTCCCCCAAGGAGCGTGAAGAAACGTGCTGCGAAATCGTGCCCCAAGACTGCGTGGGGAAAGCTCCTCTCTCAGTGTTCTAAGGAATGACACTGTTTTGCTTTTTACAGTTTGTTTTACCGTTGATTGAGTATTTTCTGGGAATGGGATGCATGGTCTAATCGGATCCTGGTTTTAGTTTTTATGAAGTCTAGGTTTTAAACTTTGGTTGCGTCGATATCAATGGAATCATGGAAAATTAGAGGCCAAAGCTGCTGAGGCCTTCGAAACGTTAATGTTGTTGGGTAAAGGCTGTTTCCAAGGTTTGAATCTATGGCCCGAGAGTGCAAAACAGCAAACTTTCTGTTGCCCCAAGGCTCGCTCACCTTCAAATTGATGATCTTAGTATTGACAGATAGCTAATGCTTTCTGCATGATGGGCTCTCTGAAATTCTTCGAGCTAACTAAATTTGCTAAAAGCATTCTTGGATAGTTGCCTTAATTGCAGTTACCCCTAGCCTGCCTTAAGTGCAGTATCTTTGGGCTGCCTAATTTCAGTATCGAGAGGTTGTGTTTAGTTCCACATCAATTAGTGATATAGTCAATATAATTCTTGTAAAAGGCTTTGACAATCTTCCCCTTACAAGCCAATTTGTTGGGTTAAGTTAACCCTAAGCGCAAATTATAAGGGGCATTGTTTGCATTGCCAAGTGCAGTGTAAATATAAGCTGACGTTAAGTGTTTTTTTTTTGTGGAAACCTGACATTAGTGTTTATTACACTCTACATTGGTATCCTTTCTTGTTTTGAATTTTTTTGTTGTGTTGTTTTCTAGAAGTGGAAATGGTGAGGAAGTGTACAAAAAAGTGTCGTATCTGAGAAGAATATACATTAAGCAAGTCATGCAGGTTAATTCCCCAGATATTTGTAACATCTTTGCTTGTTGACGTCTTGACAACTCACACACTACAGCACTTTACACGGTGACACTTCACTCAATGTTCTTTTTGGTTAGAATCCTCTACCGGTCAAAACTCTTCGTAAGTAGCCCCTTCTGAAACTTCGACAATTTGCTTCGACAGCTTCCAGGATCAATGATTGTCACCACAAATCAACATGAGATTTCCTAGCGTGTTTTGTCCTCATTCACATGTTTTCCAGGAAACTTCCCAGAAAGTCATGCATCACATAATTGCTCTAAGTCAAACACGCTTGATTGTGGAGCTCTTAAATGATAGGCTACCGAAAAATAGATGCATCTTGTGGGTATAGGTAGATACTAATTAATTCTTTTAAGTCATCCTCAATCGTACAGTTCTACATCTGCACAATCTTTGGATCCCTCTCATTCCGATGTGATTCGCCTGGAGTATTATATGCCCACCAGCTTTCATGGTGTTGTGGCATAATAAACACAAAACTTGGGAAGTTAGTGTGAGTTACCCTAAGTTGTGTTTGTTTTAACTTTTAAGGTATCAAAAAGGATTCCTCAAAAAGTGAACTTGGGAGTATCACATTTCCATGTTTGGTACAAGTCTTGAATAAATATTTTCTAGAGTTATTGATGCCTAGAATATAAAATGTTCATATTTCCCTCGCTTCTTATTCCCATGGTGAAAGTTGGGTATCTTAGAGTGGGAATGAAATTTATTTTCTACAAAAACTACCTATCCTCACTCCATTCTTCCTTCCTTTTTTTAAAAAAAAAAAAAAATTAAAATTAATTAAATGTCAACCGAACATGTTCATGTGAATAATATTTCTGGGCACAATATTCCTAAGAATACAATATTATACCTTGAAACGAATACCCCCTAAGTTATAAGATTGGAATCACAGGCCTAAGTTGTCCAAGTCTTTTACTCTTCAGTGGAATAAGATGATTAGTTGAATTAGTCACATCTGTTTGGAGCTTAGCTGTAATAATGCCAATCTATGTTGGAGAAGAAAACCTAGTGGGATAAGGATTTTTTTTTTGTTGTTGTTGTTGTATGTAAGAGAAGCAAATTGGTGAGAACTGATTAACAAAATTATGTGACACAACACAGCAGTCTCAACATCCTTTTAATTTGGGGTTAAATTTTATAACTTTGGTAAATTTGGATTTCTTATTGTGCATAGACAACAAGATAAAATCTCGTTTTATGCCATATAACATGTTGCATTCACTACCAGATTATAGGATACATCATCAATGGTGCACAGCAGCACATAAGATTTGGTGCCGCTCAATGAAAACAAATGTTATATTTGATTTTAGTAAAACAAAAAACATAATGATGTTTTGTAATAATGCTCTATTTGTCGGTGGCTTAAAATGGGGAGAAGAGAACTGTGAGCTGATTTATGCTTCTGTTTTCTTATTAACTCCTACATTTCTGATGGTATTGCTGTAGGTTTGGAATTAATCTTTTTGTTATTCATGCTTCTCCAGAATCCTCATGTGTGCATGACTGAACCTATCTTCACCGTTGGTCAAGGTCAACATTGTAATTTATGGCTTAAAGATCCCACCATTGGTAGTGTTTTGTGCAAGTTGAGCCACATAGAGGTAGTGTTTCCTCATAAATTTTTTGAAACTTAAAATGATCAGCTAAATAACTATAGGTCCATCTTATTTTAGCTTTGTTATAACTGAGAAATCATTTGCCAAGTAAAAAACAAATCTATTTTAGATGTTTTGTGAAAGATATTAATGAAAAGTGTTGGAAAAGCCACCTAAATTGCGGTCATTCTTAGATAGAGAGGGTGTGTTGAAAGTCCCACATGACGGGTAACCATGGGCAAAAGGGGGGACATGTTGAAGTCTCACATTGACTAAAGATAGTGCCGAGATAAATTATAAAAGTGGGGAACAATCCTCACCTTACAAGTAGGTTTTGTAGGGTTGAGTTAGGCTCAAATTCACTTTCTGACAAAAAGAATGAAATTTTATCCCAATATTGTAGATGCTTCCCAAAATATTCCCAACCGAAGAAAATTGCTGTTAAGAATTTCTGTTTTTTTAGATTATTGACCACAGTTATCATTTGAACTCTGCACAGCGTGGAAGTTCATCGGGTGCATTACTGGAAATCACAGGGAGCAAAGGTTCTATTCACGTTAATGGGAAGACTTATAGAAAGAATGCCTGTCTAATTTTAAGTGGAGGTGATGAGGTTGTCTTTGGTTCTTCTGCCAAGTATGCTTATGTATCCTTTATTTACATATGATTCCTTGGGAAGAATTTATCTGTTTTCGCATTTAGTTCTTGCTTCCTCCTTCCATCTTTCTTGGCATGCATCCGTGGTCACTTTAACGAGGATATTAGTTAGTAATATGCTTCATGTATTTACATTATAAACTACTATATTTTTTCAATTCTAAACTTTGTTCATTGATATATTATGGGTTCCTTAGCATGGAATTTAGATCTTTCAGCAGCTGACGAATAGTATCATTAGTACTGCTGATATAGCTTCTTCTGTGAGTATCTTGGAAGCCCAGAGTGCTCCAATAAATGGAATGCAAGTTGAAGCCAGATCTGGAGACCTTTCTGCTGTTGCTGAAGCATCTATATTGGCATCTTTATCTAATAATATTTGTAAAGAATTATCTCTCCTACCACCTGCTGCTAAAACTGGCAAGAATGTGCAGCAGAACACTGACATTTCATCACTACATTCTGGCTGCGGGGATGATATCACAGACAATGAAATGAGTGATACCACCAATAATGATGAACCAGCTGGAGATTTTTCTGCTGATAAAACTGTTCTTGGATCCTCTACCACTGTTAACGAAAATCCTAACCTTGGCTCAGCAGAAGTCGATACCAATATTGATGCAGATGTTGGGAAGATGACTACTGCTACATATGAGTTGAGGCCATTACTGCGCATGCTTACTGGATCATGTCCTGAATTTGATTTAAGTGGTAGCATTTCCAAGATATTGGAAGGGCAAAGGGAATTAAGAGAACTTCTTAAAGATGTTGATACCCCAACAGTATTGGCATCAACCAAGCGACTAGCATTTAAGGACAGTTTACAACAGAGAATTCTCAAAGCTGAGAAGATTGATGTCTCATTTGAAACTTTCCCATATTATCTAAGGTTCAAACAAGTACTTCTTATTAATTTATCTCTTGATTATGCTACCTGAACTATGCTACCTTGATTATGGTCACAAATAGCTACATTTATATTCTCTGTTGCAATATTGTTGGCTTGAATAGCTTGTAGTTACTGTTATGAGATAGATAAGAGATAATTTATAGCAACTTGATTATGATGTTTTGTATAATTGCAGTGATACAACAAAGAACGTTTTGATTGCTTCTACATTTATTCATTTGAAGTGCAAAGGCTTTGGAAAATATGCTTCAGACCTCCCATCAGTGTCTCCACGAATAGTGTTATCTGGTCCTGCAGGTAGTTCCATAATTCTTGTTTATGCTTCTACTTTCCCATTCTTGTAATAGACAAGTGATATAATTTTACATGATTCTTGTGTAGGTTCGGAAATATATCAGGAGACTTTGTCCAAGGCACTTGTGAAGCATTTTGGTGCCAGGCTACTAATTGTGGATTCTCTTTCACTGCCTGGTGTATGTTTTCTTAGATATTCTGCTTTTGTTACAATTATAGAGGTTTTGTAGAATTTTTCCTTACTAGTTCTTTGTTGCTTCAGATCTTTCTTGGCATAGTGACATTGTTTGCTTGCTTCTGTAGATTGTTTGTTGCTAAATTAGGATTTAGGATTAATATACACACAGTTGTTCTCATTGTGCAATTGGTTTTTCAGGGATCACCATCAAAGGAAGTTGATTCTGCCAAAGAAAGTTCTGGGGCTGAAAAACCATCTGTGTTTTCTAGGAAGAGAAATTTCCAGACTGCCATGTTACAGCATAAAAAACCAGCCTCTAGTGTTAATGCTGAAATTATTGGTGGACCCATGCTAATTTCTAGTGCATCATCGAAAGGCGCTACTCTTAGAAAGGGTATTCTGTTATGCCCTAAAAAATGAGCACCTATCTGCAATTTTACTTTCTATTTTCTTGTTATTTTATTTAATGTTAGGTAGCATTTTGAAGGCTTTCATGGCATGATGCTTGATTAATGTGCAGGTGATCGAGTAAAATTTATTGGTAGCTTTCCTTCGGCTGTCTCATCACTACCAAATTATATTTCAAGGTAACTTGTTGTGGCTGAATTATACTTCATCATAATATTTTTACAGTTTGAATAATATTTTGTAGTTTTTTTGTGTGTAGAATATACATGAAAGTTCTTTAAATATGGCTTTAAGAATCGTTGTGAATATTCTACAAAGAGTAATATGATTTAGTGACTGAAGTGTCCTCATTTGCAGAGTTTATAACTTTTGAAAAAAATAACTCTGGAGCCCTCTTGGTTCAGTTCAGATGTTTGGTTATATTATGATTTTTTTTTCAATTCTCCTGTGTATTTCATTGGGGCAGAACGCAATGATCTCTTCATTTACTTTCGGTTAAAATTGTTTGTGCCTTCTCTAGTGCATTGCTTGGCTGTTTCAAAGAAACTTCAATTTCTGTTATGTGGAGAGACTAGACAGCTTTGGTGTTTGTTTATTTATTTATTCTTTTTTTACATTTTTTAGTTACTTGTTTTGGTGGATATTTTATTCTCCCACTAATTGTTCTTTTCTTCTGTTCTTTATGATAACTCTTCTTTCTATTTCAAATCCATTAGTTTAATTTTTTTTTCTGGGAAATGGATTTTATTCTTCTTCTATATTGTGCAGGGGACCAAGTTATGGCTCCCGGGGCAAAGTTCTCCTAGCTTTTGAAGATAACGGGTCTTCAAAAATTGGGGTTAGGTTTGATAAATCAATTCCAGATGGAAATGATCTTGGTGGCCTTTGCGAAGATGACCATGGGTTCTTCTGTTCTGGTAATTCACTGTATTTGATTGAACTTTTGTTTCTTTAGCTGCATATTAGTACATTGTATGCTATAATTTTGGCACGAATAATCCTGATGATTTATAATGCAGCAAATCATTTACTACAAGTAGACGGCTCTGGAGGGGATGATCTTGACAAAGTTGCAATTAATGAAATCTTTGAGGTTGTCTCAGTTCTATACTTGTCCAAAAGTTGTCTCTATTCCTAAAGAAATATTTAACACCCTTCTCTGTTATAGGTTGCCTCTAATCAGAGTAAAAGTGGTGCACTCGTGTTGTTCATTAAAGATATAGGGAAGGCAATGATTGGCAACTACGAAATTTTAAAAAGTAAATTTGAAAGCTTGCCACCAAATGTTGTGGTAGTTGGTTCTCACACCCAGTTGGATAATCAAAAGGAGAAGGTACTGTTTCATTATTATAATTTGTTAGGTAGCATTTGGTTGTAGTTATCTCATTATTAGAGAAAGTTTTGTATTTGATGACTGCAATTTTATGCTTACAGGCTCAACCTGGCAGTCTTCTGTTTACCAAGTTTGGAAGCAATCAGACAGCACTACTTGATCTTGCTTTTCCGGTACAAGAATCATATCTGTTGCTCTTCATACTTTGATTTATATTAGGAAAAACCCAAGTCTCACATTGGCTAGAGATAAGGAAAAGATAGAATATGTAAGTTGGGGGCAACCCTCACCCTGTGAGTTAGCTTTTGGAGTTGAGTTAGCTCAAGCCCACATTCTAAGATGGTATCAGAATCTATCCTAGATCCATTCAAAGGGTCATCTATCATGTTATCCACACACCAAACCCAAAAGTGTTGGACGTGATGAGGTGTATTGGGAAAAACCCAAGTCTCACATTGGTTAAAGATAAAGAAAAAGTAGAATATGTAAGTGGGGGGGGGGGGGGGGGGCAACCCTCACTCCACGAGCTAGCTTTTCAAATTGAGTTAGGCCCAAACCCACATTCTAAGAATTTAAAGCATGGTAAAGTTCTAGCATGGAAGTTCCAGTGCTTTTCTTTGCCTGTACCTTTTTTTTTGGCTGAATTGGATATCTGAATATTTGTTAATACCATTATATGCATCATAGCTTGGTTTATTTCTGGTTCAATCAATTATCAATCTACTACAATTTGGTCCTTTTGTCCTCTGTTTAGGATAACTTTAGTAGACTGCATGATAGAAGCAAAGAAACCTCAAAAGTTATGAAGCAACTTAATCGCCTTTTTCCAAACAAAGTGACCATACAGTTGCCTCAGGTATCGTGTTATATTAATTTGATTTTGCAATTTATAATGTTGCTAACTTGCTATTTACAATTCATATATCTGTTTCGGTTCCAAACTTGTACAGGACGAGGCTTTACTCTCTGACTGGAAGCAGCAGTTAGATCGTGACATTGAAACTATGAAAGCTCAGTCCAATGTTGTCAGCATTCGCTTAGTGAGTCTGGCAACATCTCTTTGATAATATTCAATGCTTTATCTTGCTGCACTTTTTGTGTATATTTTCAGTTTTTGTGATTGTTCTTGGATGAGAATAGTTGTGCCTTTGGAGCATGTGACATCACATGCATTTGATTTGTGGTTATTTCGCCACTGGGTTTAACAAATTGTCTTTTTAAAGATTGTTCATGTGGGTAAAGTTCTTTTCTGTTTCTTGGTTTTCAAAGCTGCCCATCCTGGCCTCCATAATCAATTGTTGTTTGGTTCATATTCATAGTCCCTTTCTACTAGGGCCTGTTACTGCTATCATATATGTGATGTTCTATTTAAACAATAAAAAAGCTACTTATGCACATTTTTTGACAAAATGCTCCATTCTTTCATGCACATTTTTGTCTAACATTTGATGAGATTCTTCTATTGATTCAGGTTCTCAACAGAATTGGATTGGATTGCCCTGACCTTGAGACTCTCTGCATCAAAGACCACACCCTAACGACTGAGAGTCAGTTCCTTTTTGTTTAATGTTTTAAATGATTTGTCCTGCTAATTATGGGATCTCAAGCTTTGCTGTAATATTACTGATGATATTCTGTCAACCTAGGTGTGGAGAAGATCATTGGATGGGCTTTAAGTTACCATTTTATGCATTCATCTGAAGCTTCAATCAGAGATTCTAAGCTTGTAATATCTGCAGAAAGGTTGTCCTCAGAACAAATATAGCAAACTTATCTTCCCTTTATTATTAATTTTAACACTACTTTTGTTGGTGCAGCATTAAGTATGGACATAAAATTCTACAGGGCATTCAAAATGAGAACAAGAACATGAAAAAATCACTTAAGGTAATTTAACAAAAGCTATTTGACATGTTTTAAAAATTTAGAGCTAATACCTTTGTATATACTAATCATAATCCAAATCTTGATAAGATAATGAAATATGGTAATCAATCCTAATGAGATGATGAGGAAAATAAGGAAGTTACTCCTAGAGGTTAATCTAAGATTAAGATATTTTTGTATATTCTAACACAAGTATTCAGCATGCTGGTTTCTCTGGTTTATTTACACTGGAATGGTTTGAATTGAATTGTTTGCCCAGGACGTGGTTACTGAGAATGAATTTGAGAAAAAACTACTTACTGATGTTATTCCACCGACTGATATTGGGGTCACATTTGACGATATTGGAGCTTTAGAAAATGTTAAGGAAACCTTGAAGGAATTGGTCATGCTTCCTCTTCAAAGGCCTGAATTGTTTGGCAAAGGACAGCTGGCCAAGGTGAAAAATATTTTCATTTTAGTTGTTTAAATGACTTGTGAAAGACATTGTTAAGTAGATCATGCCATGCGTGTAGCACCTAATTGTAATTACTTTGGGTATAGCCTTGCAAGGGAATATTGCTTTTTGGCCCCCCTGGCACAGGAAAAACAATGCTTGCAAAGGCTGTGGCAACTGAAGCTGGAGCAAATTTTATTAACATTTCAATGTCCAGCATTACATCCAAGGTATTAGTTGCAAATTTAAACTGTTTTGCTCTACTCTGTATTTTCCTTTCATTCATTAAGTGACAGGATATTGTTTTTTTGTTGCAGTGGTTTGGTGAAGGAGAAAAATATGTCAAAGCAGTCTTTTCTCTGGCCAGCAAAATTGCTCCAAGTGTTATTTTTGTTGATGAGGTTGGTATATAACATATATCTTCCTTTTTTTTCTTGGTTTTAAATATTCTAAATTTCTTTACATTTTGACCGTTTTATAATATCCATTTGTGTTGTCGGATCAGTCAATAATTTTTTGTTTTGTCATTCTCACTATTTAAAGGGTGGTTTTATGCTCGTGTAAGTTGTAACTTGTGGGCTTGTGGCTGTTGACATGTCATGCTAATGCAGCATATCAACTCAGCATGACGAAGATGTAATAGCTGTGGATGCTCAATGGTTTAGATGATGTATATATGACCCTATTTTTGCAATTTCCCTTCATTTGACTGCTTTCTTTGTTTGGCTTTTGAAGGGGCAGCTTGCTGTATAATATATCTTGGTAGAAATACCAATGTAAACTCCTTAACATGAACATGCAACTTGGATTGTTGCTGGTGTAATTAACATACCTGATTGGTTGAGGCTCGTGATTATGGGGAAAAAATTCCCCCACTCTTTGAAGTTCCAACTGTTTTCTATACAATTCACTAATTTCACAATGTCCCAGATTTAGGTGGAGTTTCCTTGGCCTTCCAAATATATGTATTAACCACTGCAAAGACTAGATTTTACATAACAGTTTCTACTTTTCTCATATATCTTACATAAACTGTTAACCATTATGATAAGCAGCTAAGCACTTGGGGAACCCACCCTTAAAAGATAGTTGTTCAGGGAGGAGAACCAAGCACTTAAATACTCCACCAAGCACTTGGGGAATCCCATACTACTCGATATGGGGATTAGGTGCCCCATAATACCCAAGTCCCTATCAACTTATTTAAAGATCCAATTGATAACAATGAGAACACAAATGCAAATTGATACGATTTTGCCAATGGAGCCAGAGTTTTCATGTCTTCGAGGAAGAAATTAAGAAAATCACTTCAGGCAAACCATTGATGGGTTGGTTGAGAGGATATATATGACAATCAAATGCAGAGAAACTGGGTAAAGCAATCCGCAGAAGGCATTCATGGCTTGCAATGAGATAGGGAAAATAATAGAAGGCTTTGGAGTGGTAAATTAGGTTTAGCATTTGTTAATACATTGTGGGCTAAAAGAAGGGCTTAGCTGCTTAGGGAATTGTGAAGCTGATGGAGGCAATGGTACATCTAACAGTGTTTGTTATAAATTGGGTTAAAAGAGCTGGTGGGTTGTGATTTGAAATAAATTCTGAATAGTGAAGCTGATTTTTTTGCTGAATACCATAGACATGTAGTTTGTGATTGTTATCTACAAAGGTGCTTGTTTAAATCAGCTCCAAATTTTCAATTTTCCAGCACTATCTACTGAAAAGCTTAAATGAGCATTCAGAATCTAGTGTTTTTCTTTGGTAGCTTCTACAGATATTCTTGCTTTCAATTATCTGTGTTTGATTTGTTTTGTGACATTGGTGGCAGGTTGATAGTATGTTAGGAAGACGTGAAAATCCTGGTGAACATGAGGCTATGCGTAAAATGAAGAATGAATTCATGGTTAATTGGGATGGTTTGAGAACAAAAGATAAAGAGCGTATACTTGTTCTTGCTGCTACAAATAGACCTTTTGATCTTGATGAGGCTGTTATTAGGAGACTTCCACGAAGGTAAACTCGTTATGTTTGATGTTAACTTCTTTTATTTCGTGTTTTACAAATGAGATCTATGCTAATTCGTGTTCTTTGTTGAAAAATATTGTAGATTGATGGTTAATTTGCCAGATGCTCCAAATAGAGGAAAAATTGTCAGAGTTATTTTAGCAAAAGAAGATTTGGCACCTGATGTTGATTTTGAAGCAATAGCAAATATGACTGATGGATATTCAGGAAGTGACCTAAAGGTTGTATTTCTATATATCTTTTACTTCAATTCTTGATCACTGGGGAAGATGACATGAAATACTCATTGACTCATTGTTATCTTTTGACTGCAGAATCTCTGTGTCACAGCAGCTCAATGTCCAATAAGACAGATCTTGGAGAAGGAAAAGAAGGTTAGTGATATGTTTGTATGAGGGTATATCTAGTGAGAAGTGAGAGGAGTTGCTATTGGTTATACAACCATATATGGATGATTAAGATTTATTTTTCTTAAATCTAATATTGACTGTTGACTTTGGTTATACAGTCAAGATTAGTTCTTTTCACACATACATTGGGGGGGGGGGGGGGGGGGGGGGGAGGATTTGCTTACGTTTACTCATTTTTTAAGAGGAGTATTTAGGAAAGCTACATCTTGAGTGTATTTTAAGAAAACCAAAGGTATACTTGCATAATAGTTCTGAGCTTGGCAATCTCTTGCTCACTTTGACATGAAATGTATTTCAGGAGAGAAGCTTAGCATTGGCTGAGAACCAACCTTTACCTCAGTTGTGTAGTAGTACTGACGTTCGTCCCTTAAAGATGGAGGATTTTAGATATGCACATGAGCAGGTATATTAATTCTATTTCATTATCCATGGATTTTCTGTATAATTTATTCTCTTTGGAATAGTGGCTGAGCCATTGCATAGCACAACGATAAGATTGCTGCCTTGTGACCTGACTGGTCTAGGTTTAAGTCTTGGAAACATTTTCGGGTCAATAGGGCAAGGTTGCCTATATATAACATGTGACTCTGCTTTAACCCCACGGCAGAGGGAGCCTCATTCACTGTTCCACATCTTTTTATCCTAGAAGAAGCAAGGTGACTATTACACATGTACACTACAAAAAACTGCTGAATATAATAAATAAAAACAATATCTGTCAAGTACAATAAATAAAATTAACCTAAAGTAATAACAACTTGAAGGATAATATCACAGCCTCATAAGGTCACTTGAAATTAGAAACTATTGAGTAACAATAAATTGACTCAAAACAAGACAAAGCTAAATTAAAAATCTAATCCTCTTACTACTTTTTCTCCCTAATGTAGTCATTCGCATTGTCATCTAGTGACGTATATCCTTCATTCTTCTCCTTTCACATGGACTAAAAATATATGTTGGACATTATCCGTGTCCCGATATTCGTGTCAGAGTCGGTGCTTCATAGCAAGCCACATGCATTGGGGGATGATGTTGGCTAGTTCATCTGTTATCATTGATTGTAAGCACATCTTTTTTCTTTTGACGTTGTTGAACAACTTCAGATTCTTAACATTAACTGTTTCTTGCCTTATCGATTTCTTAAAAAATTTAAGACATAGCTGGTTCTTTGTCACCATTAATTGGTTGACTCACTCGAATAAGAGGAGCTAACTTTGTATAAATCACACCAAAATGAATGATAAGTAACAAATAGAGTGATTGCATGCTTTTCCAATTCCTTCTTGTTTGTTAAGTGCCTCAACAAGCCCAAGGTATTTAAATGACTCTAGCTAAAGAATAAAGCCAACAAGAGCGATTCCCCTTTGAATTGTCTTCTTTATCAAAGGAAGCTTTTCACTGTCTGCAAGGATTAAGTGTATGGAGTATGGACTATGGAATGGACTGCACAAGGAACCGACTAATGATGTATTTTACCATCCAACATTTACTGACTAAAACATAGTTGCTTCCATCATTATGATACCTTGAAATTTTTTTCCTCCTTCAATCTTCTCCAGAAGAGAATCAAGCAGCACAAACTGTTTTTTGCCAGTCTTCACGAGTTTAGATCCATCAATCCATAATTGCTTAAAAATATTGTTCCAATGGGAGAGTTTACCAAGAAATTGATCAAACATCTTTCCTTCCCATCAGTCCATATATCTAACATAAGGGAGCAGCATTATTTTTCCCACTAATCCTTCTACAAATTTAGAGTACTCCAACTCCTTGTTGAGAATTGGAACTTGATACAGGGATCTTTTCGAGTTAGGGGGAACTCCATAGAAAATTAGGAAGAGGAAGGGAAATAGGAATCTAAACTGAATTCATTCATTTTCTACTTTTTATAGAACAATACAAGGGATATATAGCTGCATGATGCGATAACGGAATCCTAGCAAACTCAATTCTAGAAACTACCTCTCATAATTAAAAGACACTATTAATACTCTATTGGGCCTAACATAAGAATTGGGTCACAACAGAACTCTTATGACGTAATATCTTGTAGCTTTTGCAAATTTGACCAAAGCTTCCAACAGTTGTAAACTTTTCTTCAAAGCTCTTCAATTTGATAATATTTAATGGTATGGTAACCAAGATATATATTGACGGACCCTAGCTCTTTCTCATTTGTTGCATGCCTTTCTTATGTTAGTTTCCCTTAACCTCCGTTTTCCTTCTAGGACCGTTGCTGGTTTTCTAAGAAACAAATTCATTGGCTTTTTCTGGGCAACATTTGTACACCCCCCCCCCCCCCCCCTCCTTTACAATACCATTAGGTGCTTTAATTTCCGTTAGTTCCCCTTCAGTTTAACCACATCCCGACTTTTCAAGGTTGAGATCCGTCACAACTGGAATCTCTACGCAATTTGCTTCTTTTTCTTGCTCACTCACATATGTTCACAAATCACAACCCCTCTCTAACTGGTGCAAGTTGCAACATTACTTATCTTCCCCATTAGTAGTTGTTTGGCTTCTGCTTTCGTAATCCCTCTTTAATTTTTTCCACAATTTTAATTGTACACAATAGTTTTCATGTCATTTTCTTCCATTAGTGTCAATGTTGGACTCTGGATCTGTCTTGCCACCAGTCCCAGAACTCTGATTATCAACACCTTGATTTGCCATTATTCTAGAATCACTGGGTGCAAACAGAAAAGTGAGTCACTGGGAGCAAATAAAAAAAATGAGGGAGAGAGTGAACAAAAACAAATAGAATCACATAGACACAGTAAATAATGGAAAACATGAAGGAAAAAAATGGAAACAGAAAGGTTGAGAAGAACAGGCAGGAACAAAGAAAACAAGGAAGAGAAGGAACTCAGAAACAAGGAAACACATGAAGGCACAAGTGGTCAGAGAGGTTGCTAAGAAATCAATGACAGAGAAAAATTTGATGGGTTGTTTGCCATAGATGGAACTCAAACTCTGGATTATGGATATTGTTGTTTGGTTTTTTGTAGTGCACAAATTGTGGTATAGGTTGTTCCAGTTCCTTTAAAATACAGTGAATGGTTGGGATGCTTAAGTGTGTGTGTGTTTGCAATACATTCATTAAGAAAATCTAAACCTTTTCACCATTGCATAATTCAAAACGTACAATTCCAATGATACCTGGGAGTTAATTTCATGATAGTCCATTTTATGGCTAGCAAAGGTAATGTATAATGTTTCTTATGTATACTTTTATGCAGGTTTGTGCTAGTGTGTCATCGGAGTCAACAAATATGAGTGAACTACTCCAATGGAACGACCTTTACGGAGAAGGTGGATCAAGAAAAATGAGATCTTTGAGCTATTTCATGTAAAGCTTCCTGTATAGCATTTATTGGTTAGGCAATTCTTCTATCACCTAAATGGTGTGTGTAACAAGGTCAGAAGTGACCAATTGATGTGAAAATCCCATCATTGGCAATGCCTTTATTGTGTCGTGGGTTTTCCCTTTTTCCCCTCCCTCCAACCCTCACCATCCCCTGCTCTACCTCCAATTTTTTTCAAAGTATAATTTGTTTGACAATTTCACTGAGATAAAGCTTAATTTTAGGTCCCCTTCTGATCCACCTCTTTTCCTCTCCCATTACTTTTTCTCCCCATACCGGGCTTTCGGCTTGTAAATACCCAGTTAGTTTTTAAAAACAAGTCTGATTTTTTCTAATTCCATAAACAAATCCTACGACCTTGTATTTTGATTTGCAGTGTAAAAACCCCTTCGGGATAAAGAAGTGTATAACTGGAAATTATATGCACACTTTTCTGCACATCCATCATGGAAAGTGAATATGCTGTCTTTGTTCAGTCTGATTTTAAATTACCTTGATCATTGCTTTTCTATTGTCTTCTGGAAATGGAAAGCCTAGTTATACTTGATTGAGTTCATGGTCGAATATCCTGCTCCTCTTATTAGACATGGTCATTTTCCCGCAGTGGGTCTGTTCTGTCTGTCCATGAAATTGTCATTGATGATTGTGAAATACTATGTTTTTAAGTCAGTTTGATTCTGTCTCGTTTATGACTGGATTCCTCTGCTTGCTGTTTATGTCCACATGATGTTTCTAAACTTGAATTTCGGCAAGATGGTATTTGTGTTGAAATATGTGCTAAGGCAGATTCTATATCAACAATTAATGTTTGTAGTGAATTCATCATTAATGTTGTTGCCTTTGATTATGTTCTTAAGAGGCTTTTTGAGTCTACTTTAGTACTTTACTGCTTTGTGAGGTGCGTGGAATTTAGATTGCCCATCTGTGTGTGGAATCAGATTCGCTTGGGCTGAGGTTAAGCATTCTGTCTATGATGGATTGATTGGATTCTGATTAGTGATTTCCATGTGTTATGAAGTGATTTCCATGTGTTATGATGTGATTTCCATATTGTGTCCAAGTAAGAAAAATGTTAGAAAGTAGAAACACACTCTTTTGAATTTTTTAATATAGTTTCTTTCTCATTGGTTAAAATTGATAGAAAATGGGTTTCATATTATATTTAATTTGTTCTCTTTCGTATCCCTTTATGACGTACAATTTTTTTCTTTCCTAATTATGTGCTTTTTAATAAATTTTAATCAATTAAAAAAAGTGTTTGAAAAAGAGTGTTAAAGAAAATAGTTTTATTTGATTATGTTGATGTTTGAACACATTTGTTATACATGTATAATATTAATTATTGATTTTTAATTAATTATTGAGATCTATTTTGCATTTCTTAATGAGTGGACAAAATTAATATGCCTCTAAATTGAAATACTAAACAAAATCGATACCTCTCTAAGTGAAATTAATTACTAAGTACATGCATGGAAAAGTCTTTTTTTTAATTAAAAAAACTAGGAAAGGCTTTAAATAAATAGAATTAAAATCTCAAAATGGCTTTTAAAAAATAATATAATTTTAAATTAGAATACGAAATAGTATTTAAGAATCCCTTCAAAATTTTAATTTCAGAACCGAGTTTAATACATTTTGAAGAAAAAAAAAGTTGAGGGAGTAGTGTCATTAATTTGCAAATAAGGTAGTGCAACATTAACTTGAAGACAAAGTTGTACTCTCTAACACAAAAACAACTTTGGTTCTACTTTAAGCAGCCAAGTATCCACTATTACACAAAACACATTTTACGTCACCTTTACTACATCATTTCGATAGTTTACAAAATTGATGTAGTAAACTGTGTTGTGGTATTTTCATAATTAAATGCAACTTTATAATATTGATAGTTTACAAAATGATGAAGAAAACAATTTTTTATTTTAGTTCAAATTTGATCTAATGTTAAAACTATGATTTTCTTTCTTATACTAATTTAAACTCTCACTTGCCTCCTATCTTAACTCTCCACAAACCATAATTTTTCTCTTGATCCTGCCATTACCACCACGACCATGTCGTCACTATGAACTCAAATCCACCACTTCCACCTCGCCTCCACGACAAACCCATACCACTACCACAAACACAAACCCCCTATCTCCATTCTTTACTTTCTCGTTTTCTCTTGAAATATCTTGAATCTTGCATCCACAATCACAAACACGATCAAGTCACCTCAATCAATGTTGTTGTCATCATCATCAAACTTTCATTGTCATGCCACCACAACTTCACCACCATGGCACTAGAAAGTACCTTCTCATTCTCACCACTATTTCATTCTTCGTTCACTTTATCTCACTTCTTTCTCTATGGATGACTTTGTGTCAACCAAAGTTGGTGTTTTATGTTGCTCAGTTATTATATTAGAGTAACTGGTTTTTTTAACTCACTACTTGAGCTTGATTTCATCTATTTTATTATGTGATTGCAATCTTTATTATTGAAACTTTGTGTTACTATATCTATGCCTAAGTATTCTTTATTTTAAAACCTAATTGGTGTTGTTAATCTAAGTTTGTTGTATTTTAAAGCACTTTTAATTCTAGTTCTCATTATGAGTGAATATAGATGCTTTGGTTTGGTGTACTTTCATTTGTGGTTTGCTGCAATTTATATGAGATAATGATTTTTGAATTTAAAACCTTTATGGTTTAATGCTTGGAGTTAGTTTCGGTTGCTTCCAATTTAGGAATGTTATATTACTTTCAGGCTTGCTCTATGATTGCTTTTCAAATTTTATGTCAGTCAAGTATAATGTTATTTGTGTATGTTTTTCAATGCATGATTTAATAGGAAAATGACATGTAACTATTGGTACTTAATATAGAAATTGTTGGTTGAGAAAAAAAGGAGATCAACTGGATTGATTTGATATGTTAAAATTTATGAAAATGCCATTTTCTGCTAATTAAGATTTGAAATGGTGCTTAAAAGTTCCTATTTTTGTATAATGCCTAATGTTTTGCTTATTTTTTTAGTATCGTACCTGGTGTTGAAATATTAATGTGGTGTTAGGGTTTTTTTTGTCATACATGTAGGGATTGTAACTAAAAAGAAAGAATGGACTTGTCATGTAGGAGGTGGAAGTAAGTAAGACACACTAGACAAGAAATGAAGGTTCGGCTAGTGGTTAGAAATGGAGGCTTAAGGGTTAAAAGAGAAGGAAGGGAAGAGGTTGTGGGTTCAAATCCCCATCATTGACATTGACATTATTAATTTTCTCACTCATATTGACCATAATTGAATCTTTTGTTTTTTTTTCCTGCAATAATGCACTTTGATGACCTCTATCTCTTTATTTCCTATGTTCTAGTGCTTTAGCTACAAAGGGCATACAGCAACTTGAACTTTCCTAGTAATCACCAAAAGACTTAGTATTAGCATTGACACTTTCCACCAATTTTGCTTTATGTTTTTGTGTTGCTTTCCAAGGTTCCTCCTTATAATATCAGAATTATTCAAGTCATAATCTTTCTTAAGTGCATCATCATCTACATGAAAATCTTTGTCGCTAGTCATACCATTCTCACCCTCTGACACCATCACTCTACTACTATTTGATTTCAATTTTGCAATGGATAGGTATGTTAAATCTCTTTTTGTTTCTTATCAAGAGCTTTGACTGTGATAATTTTTAAGTTATTTATATTTTGTCAAGTAGGATAAGCGACAAGATCATGTGTTAAATCAATTGCTTGAATCGTCGTTCGGATCAAAGGTTCAGAGAAGGAAACACTTGTTCATAGTATAGGCTATGTTGTGGGTTTTTTTTTTTTATGTTGTTGTATGTTTGTCATTTTATAATAAAGCTTTGTATTTGACTTGGTATTGTGCATTTGGAGACTCTTTTTCTATTGTGTATTGGTAATAATGAAGTTGTTTCTATTGTGCCTAGTGAGCTTTTAACTTTCAATCTAAATCTGATAGCATATAGGTCATTGTGTATAAAAAGATAACATACATAATTATAAATATAACATATGAGACAATGAATACAAAATAAAATACAATTTTTCTTCTTTAAAAGATTACATTCTACACCGATTATTAATAAAACTGGTGCAATAAGAGAAATTTTCAACACCAATTATGTTAATAACCAATATAGAAAGTGACTAGACTCATTAAAAATGTCTTATTTCCTATATCAAGTTCAAGAGAAATTAATGTTAAATGTGTGGATTCTACGTCAATTTGAAATTAATGTTAAATATGTCTACCGTTAACATTGTGTCAAATAACATTAATTCTGAAATGTGCATTGTTTATTGTAGTAGTGACAAAAAGAGGAAGATAAGATGTATGTGCTATCACTTTAGAGCATAAGCTGGTGATATGTATTTACTGTTGTAGTAAATGTTATCTAAAGCACTATCTCCCGGTTGCATGAAGAAATTCAGAAACATAGACAAACACAAAGCTATTAAAGCTCTCACAACAATCGCTCACAAGATCTCACCAACTAATTTATGAAAGGGCCTATAAATACATAAGACTTTTCTATAAAGATATAATCTTTGCTAAACAAGTGCCTAATCTTTCGAAGAAGATAGTTGTAGGGTTCTGGACTAGACACTAAGTGTAACTATCCATTTGTTAGGACGCTACTAACTAGTTAGTGAACTTTTTATTCTTACTTTAAGTGTGTGTTATATGTAGTGTATGAAGAGGTTTGTTGACAATAATACTTGAGAGTTTTGTTTGGAGAGACAACTAAAATACTAATTGAGTAAAGTAAAAAATATGATATTGATAGCTTAAAAATATTTATTAGTATTATTTTTTTTAAATGATGAAAAGGTTAACGAAAAATTAATTTGTCTTATCAATCTCTTTTTTGATAAAGTTAAGATTTAGAATTAGTTTTAGGACGATCCCAATATAGAAAATATATAACCCCACTATAAATTAAAGAAAAAACAAAAGAATTTACTAAAAAAATATATATTTTTTACTAGACATTTAGGATTTTTAAAATCATGAAGTTATAGTTTTTTTTTTTTTGTTATTTTAACATGTATCTTTTAGAAAAATAAAATTTCTAACAATGATTTTGGTATAACAAAAAAAACATTTAATGTTTAAAGTTTTATAAATTGTTTAATATTTTTTTACTCCCAGATTCATCTTAACCCAGTAAGCCAAAAGCTTATCTCGCTCATGGTACTGTGATGTCGTTAAATCAAAAGATTTTTGTGAGAATTAAACATAAGATTTCTGACTAAATAAATTGTTTAATTTTCCAGAACATGCAAACCTAAGATATCTAACAACTATGTCAATCCATTGGCTTAAAAAATGTTTATTATTCTTATTCATTAAATAGGATGTAAATCTTAATTTTTTTCAGGCGTAACAGTATATTTAATCGCCTTGAGCATTCTTCCTCTTTTTTTTAAGGCTTTGAACATTCTTCTGGTAACAGTAGATTAATTTTTTCAAAGTGTAAATACTGCTAAAATATCCTTAAAAAAAAGATTACTAGAATAAATTGTATATCTCGTAATAAAGTATTTTGTCAATACATAATCATAAATTAAATTATCATAAATTGCTTAAAAAATAAACTATTTACTAATGATTGTGTTTGACTTAATTGGTGTAAATTTATTTTCATTCCTGATCACGTTATTTAATTATAACATTAACTTAATCATTTCATTTATTTAATTATAACATTAATTTAATCATTTCATTTCTAACTATAAGATGATTTTCAAAAATTTATTTATTTTTTATAAGATTATTTAAAAAAATTCAGATGTATTAATTATTTTTTTTACATATCTTTATTTAATTATTCTCACTTTAAATATTAATAAAAAATAACTAAGTGAATAAAAGGATAAAAAAATAATAATTATGGAATAATAGTATAAATAATTGATAAATTTAATATTTTAAATTAAATAATTTTTTTAAGGAAGTTGAATTAATTTGAAAGAGTTTTACGTTTAAGGAAAGAGAGAGAATAATTATTTAAATTTTTTTGAAGAAAAATAAACACAAGAAACATAGCTATACCATATTAAAAATAAAAAACACAAGAAAAACGTGCGTGAAAGCTCTAAAATAATTTTTGAATAGTAATATTTAACGGACTTAGCCTTGGTTATCGTGAGTGCGGGTTACAATGAAAATTAAATTTGGATTAGACGCTGACCGCCAGATTAGACTCATCCTAAAACTGCCACCACCGCCTGGTTGCCTGCATGCCCTCTTTTTCATCAGTTCTCTCTCTCTCTCTCTCTCTCTCTCTCTTAATATGATTGTAGGAAAAACAAATTTTGACATAATTTTAAGGAATTAAAATGTATTAATATAATATGATATGATTATAAGTAGTTTTGTTTCTTAAGTATAGGGTCAAATATTAGATTATTAAAATCTGTTAAAATAATTCAGTCTCTTTAATTAAATTAAAATATTTAAAAAATAATCTTTGACTCAAAACATACTAATACAATATGATTATAGGCAACTTTATTTTTTAAGTATATACAAAATATTTATAAAAAAAGTCAATCCCTTTAAACAATTAATTTTTAATATCTCATGATTAGTCCTTGACTCTTCACTTAAATATAAGTTCATAGTATATATAATTTTTATGATAACCATTATAAAGGTGAACAACCTATAATATTACTCCCATTTATAATTGGATGATAAAATAAAATTCTATCAATGTGTTATTATTGTTATTTTATATATTATATCTTGTATTATTTTGTATTGATTGATTATCCCAACAATAACAATTACATAAAAGCAGCAACTCACAAACCTTCACAACATATACATGATCTGCCTCCATCATTCTTATTCATAAACTGCGTTTTTCTCATCCTCCCCGAAAAGGACCGGCTCCAGAACCCACCACCATGGTCGAAACCAGACGCAGCAGCTCCTCCTCTTCCAAGCGCTCTCTCTCTTCGCCCTCTCCCCCCAACAACACCAAACGATCCAAGGTACAATCTTTTCCATCCCAATTACCCTTTTCCTCATCTGGGTATCCGATTCTAATCTCAATTCGATACGTTGTTGATCGATTCTCTCTCTCTCTGATGACGTAGGTGTCCGAGGATTCCTCATCCACCACCGTGCCTTCGGTTGCTCCGGTCAACGAATCTGGAACCGCTAATGAATCCGCCGAACCGGAGCTGAGACCCTCTGATCTGCCTGATACGGCGTCGTTGAAGGCTGTTGATGGCTGTGATGCGATGTCGCCCGATAGGTCTCCCTCTGCGCCCGTTGAAGGCGAGGCCTTGGTGTCCCCTCAGTGTCAAGGTGAGAAAATTGACACCTTTATTCGTCGTGGTTTTCATTGGGGGTTGTTGTTCCTGTGCATGCATGTGATTTTTGGATTGGTGGGATTTATGAATTTGTGGGAAATTCAGGTGACACCGCGGAGAAATTGAAGGGGGTGCCGATGGCGGCGGCGGGTGGTCGGTCGAAGAAACGCCCTTCCAAATTGAGCCCCAAGGTTGCGTGGGGAAAGCTTCTCTCTCAGTGTTCTCAGGTTTGATTTATTGTTCTTAGTTTGTGTTTTTTGCATGCTTGGTTTGGGTTGGGTTTGTGTGCATCTGAGTACTCTGTTTTCAAATTTTGCAAGAGGAATGCATGCCAATTTTAATCCTTGAAGTTTACTACTATACTTTTGTTAGGCTAGTGATTTTGATGACTCAGGAGCTGTTGTGTTTGTGCTTTTGTACTCTTGTATTGGTAGATACTTAATACTCTCAACATTCCGCGCTTAGTTCTCAATTCCAAATAGCGGGGCGGAGTGACTGCCCCCTATCTGCTGTATAGTGGGATAGTGGAAAGCAGGATCACTGCTTAATACTAGCGAAATAGTTTATACCGCACGTATGTAATTGCTGAAAGAATTTTTTTTACCAGAAACTAAAAAGCATATTCATAATTAGTAAGAGTTGTCTTAGGCTATAGCACTATTGCATTGCGGAATTTCTTGCATCTGCATTTGCAACTCCATCTGCTATTGTGGGCGCTGTGAGTGTTGTGATTGTGGCATATATCCTGCATCCTCTTGTCATCTCTAACGAGTCTCTGGCCAATTGAATTTTTGAGTTAATATTATGCCAATTTTTATGCATTTTTATTTTTATTTGCACACAACTTAAAAATGCAACTGCAAACTTTTGATGACAAATTTGTCACAAAAAGAGGGGAGAGCACTCACTGTTTCATTGCTGGAAACCCAGTTAGGTATCTTGCCAGATAGATTGTCTTAGAGTTTACTGTGAAAATGGGTCCAACCCAAACAGCAGAGAGCTTCTGTGCCCTTTATAATAAGGGTTTGGTTAAAAGGGCTCTACCTTGGTTTTTGCTATTGATTTCCATTGTGGACCTTTTCTACCACTAGAAGCTCATCCTGTCAAGGGTGGTGGAAACCAAGACAGAGTTCAGATGGTTCTGGTGCTCACTGTTCTGGAGTCTGGGTGACACCCATTTGAGGCCAAACCACTCTTCTAGTTTTAAGTGGCTGCTGCAATGGAGGAAACTGGAAGGGGAGAAGGGAACTCAAACTTTTGGGTTTGGTAAAATATGGTGAATTCTTCTGCTTCTTCCAATGATTGAGAAGGGATGCCTTTGGGTTGTAAACAGTGTTTCTCTTTTTCACTGTTATGGGCTGCTATGCAGCTTTGCATTAGTCTCAATCAAACCCTCACACAGTTTACATGCATACGTGCAAGAGAAAGGAAAAAGAGGGTTTAGAGGTGAGGGGATTGAGAAAAGGATATGGAAAATGATCAGAGAGAAAAAAAGGAAAGGAAAAGAGAGTAGGCTGAGAGTCAGAGACAGATAGGTCCACAACTACAGAAATGAAAAAGGTGGAAGATGCTACTACTTTAACCAATCTATGGCCTACTTGTATTGCAGTTCAAACTGAGCACCACCATGTAGGAAAGTCCCTTTGCACGTGATTGTTGACAGCCTTAACAGCAATGTTACTGGAGGAGGAAGGGAGAGCACAGATAGTGATGGACCTTAGGAGGAGTGTGCTGTGAACATTTGAGCTGGAAGTCAGTGTCAGTGCACGGGCACTGGCTGAGCGTGTAGAGGTGCTGATGTGGTTTGTAACAGTAGGAGGCAGCAGAAATAAGGGGTTCGGCATTGCAGGTGCAGCTTTGCAGTAGGCATTGGAGGGAGGGAAGTGAGTTTGCAGATTGAGAAGGACATGGATGGGTGTTGTTTCACAAGATGCAGGTGAGGGAAGTGGTGATGCTGTTTTAAAGGCTGTGGGGAAAGAATGATGATGAGTGGTGTTTGGCGTAATAAGTACTAATGTCATGGGAGGTTTGTGTAAGTAGCCGTAAGTTATAAGATTGGAATGACAGGCCTTAGTCGTCAAGGGCCCATGCTTATTTGTATAATAGTGAGAGCTAATTACTTGATTTAGTCTATTTGAAACTTATCGTTGCACTGTCTTAAACTGATAGGACCCAGCTAATTGAAGAATTGCCACATGAGCAGCTGATTCACCAAAGATCAAGTGGACCCAAGACGTGGAAGGTGTATTCTAGAAGGAAGGGTAGAAAGGGTATTGGTGGCTAGTTAGTTACAATTGTGTGACGTGGTTAGGAATGAGGAGAGTACCATTGCACTTCCTGGATATAAGGAGTGGGAGGGGGAATATTCAATCATCTTGATTATTGTAATATTCTAGAATGTATAGGGAGCTTTAGCTTCCTATTAGGAGCCCTGCTCTTGTCAGATCTGTGGATTGTTATTCCCTTTTCTGTTATTGTCTCCATTGTTGATCATAATAATAAAGCTCTCTATTCCTCCATTTTACTATTTTTATTGTTTGATTGTTTTATTGCTATTCTGGTACGTATCATAAACTATGACATAATCCATGCAGGATAAGCAAATTAGTGGGATCTAATTAACATAATAACACAACAAAGTGTCTTGACATCATTTTTGGGGGTTGAATCTAGTAACTTTGGGAAATTTAAGCTTCTTGTGCATTACCAAAACAGAAGATTTTATTTTATTCTATATCTCACACTGTGAGTTTGGTAGAGGTGTAATAATATGACACCACGGGACATGTGGTTCTGTTGCAATTAAATTTTCCAATTATAAGATTTCTCATCAACTATGCAGAGAAGATTTGAAGTTGCTTGGTGAAAACAAATATTGTGTTTGATTTCGTTGGAAAAAAATACTATTGGTGGTATAATTGAGTAATATTCACATATTTTGAAGTTTGTCCTATTTGTTGTTGGCCTACCACGGGGAGGGGGGAGACTGTGGGCTGATTTATTTTTGTCTTATTAACTCTTCTATTTCTGATTGTACTATTGTAGGTTTGGAATTGATCATTTTGTTATTCATCTTTCTGCAGAATCCTCATGTATCCATGAGTGATCTTATTTTCACTGTTGGTCAAGGTCGTAATTGTAATTTATGGCTTAAAGATCCCACTGTTGGTAATGTTTTGTGCAAGTTGAGCCACATAGAGGTAGACTTTCCTCTTTTATCTTTTGAAACTTAAAATAAATAACTAATGATCCATCTGCTTTCCAGCTTTATTATGACAGGATAGTGATTTCTCAAATAAAAAACTATTTTAGATGTTTGATTAAAGATATTATTGAAAAGAATTAATTTTTGTTCAGTTATGGTAGATGCTTCCTAAAAAAAACTATTTTAGATGTTTGATTAAAGATATTACTGAAGAAAATTACAGTTGAGCATTTCCATGTCTTTCAATATTACTGACCAGTTGTTATTTGGATTCTGTTCAGCGTGGAGGCTCGTCTGTTGCATTACTTGAAATCACAGGGGGCAAAGGTTCTATTCAAGTTAATGGCAAGACATATCGAAAGAATGCCCGTCTGATTTTAAGTGGAGGTGATGAGGTGGTCTTTGGTTCTTCTGGCAAGCATGCTTATGTATCCTTTACATATGGTTCACTGGGAAGACTTCATCTCTTTCCCCTTTTAGTTCCTGTTGCTCTTTCCTTCTTTTTTTGCATGCATATGTGGTCACTTTTACATATTACAAGGATATTAGCTAGTCATGTGTTCTGTGTATTCATTATAAATTGCTGTTTTTTTTTCATTCCTAAATTTCTTTTTATTGATGTATTATGGGTTTCTTAACATTGAATTCAGATCTTTCAGCAGCTCACAAATAATAATATTAATCCTGCTGATATACCTTCTTCTGTGAGTATTTTAGAAGCCCAAAGTGCTCCAATAAATGGAACGCAAGTCGAAGCTAGATCTGGTGACCCTTCTGCCGTTGCTGGAGCATCGATATTGGCCTCTTTATCTAATCTTCCTAAAGATTTATCTCTCCTTTCACCTCCTGCTAAAACTGGAAAGAATGTGCAACAGAATGCTGACATTTCATCACTACCTTCTGGCAACGGGGATGATATGCCAGACAGTGAAATGAAGGATGCCACCAATGATGTAGCATCTGAAGTTTTCTCTGCTGATAAAACTGTTAATAAAAATCCTAACCTTGACACAGCTGAAGTCAACATCAATGTGGATCCCGATGTTGGGAAGGTTACTGCTGCTACCTATGAATTGAGGCCATTATTGCGCATGCTTGCTGGGTCATGTCCTGAAGTTGATTTAAGTTGTGGCATTACCAAGATATTGGAGGAGCGAAGGGAATTAAGAGAGCTCCTTAAAGATGTCGATACCCCGACAATATTGGCATCAACCAGGCGACAAGCATTTAAGGACAGTTTACAACAGAGAATTCTCAAATCTGAGAATATTGATGTCTCTTTTGAAACTTTCCCTTATTATCTAAGGTGCATACAATTACTTATTATTTTATCTCTTGATTATGCTGCCTGAACTACATGTGAACTATAGCTATGTTGATATTCTTTGCTGGTATTTTGCTGGGTTGAGATAGAAAAGAGATAATTATGGCTACTTGCTTATGATGTTTTGTATTATACAGTGATACAACAAAGAATGTTTTGATTGCTTCTACATTTATTCATTTGAAGTGCATTGGCTTTGGAAAATATGCTTCTGACCTCCCATCAGTGTCTCCACGAATATTGTTATCTGGTCCTCCAGGTAGTTACATAATTCTTGCTTATGCTTCCACTTTTCCCTTTTTGTAATAGAGAAGTGATATTTTATATGATTCTTGTGTAGGTTCGGAAATATATCAGGAGACTTTGTGCAAGGCACTTGCAAAGCATTTTGGTGCCAGGCTACTGATTGTCGATTCTCTCTCATTGCCTGGTGTATGTTTTTTTAGATATTCTTATTTTTTTTTATGGTTATAGAGGTTTTGCAGAATTGCCTTACTAGTCTAAATTGTTTCATGTTCATGGTCTTTGCTGGGATTGTTTGCCTGCTTCTGTTGAGATGGTTTCTTGCTAAATCAGGAATAGTATACACTCAATTGTTCTTAACTGTGCCATTGTTTTTAGGGAGCATCATCAAAGGAAGTTGATTCTGCCAAAGAAAGTTCCAGACCTGAAAGACCATCATCTGTGTGTGCTAAGAGAAGTTCCCAGACTACCACATTACAACATAAGAAACCAGCTTCTAGTGTTGATGCTGAAATTGTAGGTGGATCCACGTTAAGTTCTCAGGCTATGCTGAAGCAAGAGGTTTCTACTGCATCGTCAAAAGGCACTACTCTTAAAGAGGGTATGCTGTTGTGACCCAGAAATGAACACTCATCTGCAATTTACCTTCCTGTTGCCTTGTTTTATTATGAACGCTAGGTGACATTTTTTAAGGCTTCAATGACATGATGCTTTCTTAATTTGCAGGTGATCGAGTAAAATTTGTTGGTAACTTTCCTTCTGCCGTCTCATCACTACCAAATTATCCTTCAAGGTAATTTTTGTAATGGAATAATTATACTTATACTTAATAATATTTTTACAGTTCATGAGTAATAGAGGTTGATCTGTTCTTGTTGAGATATACAATTTGTATTTTACTTTTTTTTATTGAGGAGGATGTACATGAAAATTCCTTTAATATGGCTTTAAAAAGCATGGTGAACTTTTAGTAAATAGTAATGAGATTTTAATGGCAGTTCTCTTTTGCAGAGGTTATAACTTCTGAAGACTTCGCACTTTTGGACCAAAAAAAAGAAATAATTCCCCTTTTGAGCCGTTTCTTAGTACTTCAGTTCAGATATTTTTGTGTTTTTATCATTCTCCTTTGTATTTAACTAAACCTAAATGCACTTAAGCTCTAGATTTACTGTGTTATGTGTTTTTATGGTTTTTCTCTGGTGCATTGCTCATAGCTATTCAAAAGGTGTTTCAATTTCTGTTATGCAGACTGACTAGAAAGCTTTGCAGTTTATTTATTTCAGTTTCACATATTTTAAGTATCTGTTTATGTTGATATTTTATCCTCCTGCTAATTTTTTGATATCTAATCATTTAGTTTATATTTTTTTCTTATTCTGGAAAATTAAGATATTATTCTTCTTCTATATTGATCAGGGGACCAAGCTATGGCTCCCGGGGCAAAGTTCTGCTTGCTTTTGAAGATAATAGGTCTTCAAAAATTGGGGTTAGGTTTGATAAATCAATTCCAGATGGCAATGATCTTGGAGGCCTTTGTGAGGATGATCGTGGGTTCTTTTGTTCTGGTAATTCACTGGGTTTTATTGAAATTTTGTTGCCTTAGCCGCATGTTAGCATATTGAATGCTATAATTTTAGCATGTATAACTTGTTGAGGATTTATACTGCAGCAAATCATTTACTACGGGTAGATGGTTCTGGAGGGGATGACGCAGACAAAGTTGCAATTAATGATATCTTTGAGGTTGTGCCAGTTCTTTACCGGTCCAAAAGATGCCTCTATTCCTGAAGAAGTATATCTAACACCCTTCTCTGCTTTGTGCATAGGTTACCTCTAATCAGAGTAAAAGTGGTTCACTAGTTTTGTTCATTAAAGATATAGAGAAGGCAATGGTTGGGAACTATGAAGTTTTGAAAAATAAATTTGAAAGCTTGCCACCAAATGTTGTAGTAATTGGCTCTCATACTCTGCTTGACAATCGGAAGGAGAAGGTACTGTCTCATTATTAGATCGTAGTGATCTCATGATTGGAGGAATGTTTTTACTGCTGTATTTACTGACTGCATGATTATGTTTCCAGACCCAACCTGGTGGCCTTCTGTTTACCAAGTTTGGGAGCAATCAGACAGCACTACTTGATCTTGCTTTTCCGGTATAAGAACCACTGCCATTGCTCTTCTTACCTTGATTTAAAGCTTGTGTATTTCTAGCATGGAAGTTACAGTTCTTGTCTTTTTCTGTACCTTCACACTATTCATAGCTTTTAGATCTAAATCATTGTTAATATTGTTATATATAAATTGTAGCTTGGCTGCTTCTGGTTCCTTAAGGAGTTAATTATCAATCCACTATTATTTGTTCTTTTTTAGGATAACTTTGGTAGACTGCATGATCGGAGCAAAGAAACCCCTAAAGTAATGAAGCAACTTGGTCGTCTTTTCCCAAACAAAGTGACAATACAGTTGCCTCAGGTTTGATGTTAGATTAACTTCAATATGAAATTTATTCCATTGGTATATACAGTTCATGTATCCATTTTAAATCAACTTGTACAGGACGAGGCTTTACTTTCTGATTGGAAGCAACAATTAGAACGTGATATTGAAACTATGAAAGCTCAGTCCAATATTGTCAGTGTTTGCACAGTGAGTCCGGAAACATCTGATAGTTTTTATGTGCCTTTTTTGCTTTTATTATCCTATGCTTCCTCTTGTTGCATTTTTTCTGCATGTTTCAATTTTTTTCACTTGCTGTGCATTAGTGTGATTTGCCTTTGGAATATGTGGAATCTCATGCATTGGCTTTGTGAAATTTTCCTAACTGCGCTTAGCAATGCTCAATGTCATTTTAGAAGTTGTTTCTGTGGGTAAAATTCTATTTTGCTTTCTGCTTTTTCAAGCCTACCCATCCTGGCCATCCATATCCATTGTTTGATTTACACTGCCTTTCGAATATGGCCAATTACTGCTAACAAAGTGATTACTTGATTTTCATTTTTCAAATAATATAGAGCTCCATTCTGACCTGTACCTGACTTAAGTTTCATTTCTTAAATATTAAAATTCATTTTTGCCATACCATTTATCAAACATCTGATAAGATTCTTCTAATGATTCAGGTTCTCAACAGGATTGGATTGGATTGCCCTGACCTTGAGACTCTTTGCATCAACGACCAAACCCTCACAACTGAAAGTCAGTTCCTTTTTTCTTTTTTAATATTATGTATGAAATTATTTTTCCAGCTAAATATAAGATGTTTAGATTTGCTGCCTTATTGCTGATAAAATCCTATGAACTCGATTTCCTAGGTGTGGAGAAGATCATTGGCTGGGCTATAAGTTACCATTTTATGCATTCATCTGAAGCTTCTATCAAAGATTCCAAGCTTGTGATATCTGCAAAAAGGTTGTGTTTGTCATTTTTGGGCATGTTGATAATCTCAACCCTAAAAATTTAAGCAATGTCGATAATTTTATTAACACTACTTTTCATTTCACTGGTGCAGCATTAATTATGGGCTTAACATTCTACAGGGCATTCAAAATGAGAACAAAAACTTAAAAAAATCACTGAAGGTAATTTAATATTAGATGTTACAATTATAAACCTTTCTCCATCATATTTTGTGGAGATATTTTGCATTACTACTGGTATCCATCTAGTTTCTTTACCTTGTCATGATTTGAATTGTGGAATTGTCACCTGTATTCTTTGAATTGTTTTTCCAGGATGTGGTTACTGAGAATGAATTTGAGAAAAAACTTCTTGCTGATGTTATTCCGCCAACCGATATTGGGGTCACATTTGATGATATTGGAGCTTTAGAAAATGTGAAGGACACCTTGAAGGAATTGGTTATGCTTCCTCTTCAGAGGCCTGAGTTGTTTTGCAAAGGACAGCTGACCAAGGTTGATAGATTTTCTTTTTAGTTGCTTTAAATGACTTGTGGAACACATTTTTTAGTAGATCATATTCGAATCATGTGTGTAGCACCTCATTGTAATTACTTTGGATATAGCCTTGCAAGGGAATATTGCTTTTTGGGCCCCCTGGCACAGGAAAAACAATGCTTGCAAAGGCTGTAGCAACTGAAGCTGGAGCAAATTTCATTAACATTTCAATGTCCAGCATTACTTCAAAGGTATCAATATTGTAAATTACTTTTTTTGTTGTGTATTTCCTTGTATGCTTCAGTTACAAGAAAAACATGGTTTTGTTTGTTGCAGTGGTTTGGTGAAGGAGAGAAATATGTCAAAGCAGTCTTTTCTCTGGCCAGCAAAATTGCTCCAAGTGTTATTTTTGTTGACGAGGTTGCTTTATTATGTCATTTGTTTATCTTCCTTTGAATTTTTCTTTTCCTTTATTTTAAATATTTTTTTTAAAACTTTTTACCCTTCATATGAGCCATTTCTGGACTAGTTTGAGAGGATAGTATGCCCATCAAATGGGGAAAGCATAGTCATGTTTTATATAATGATGTTTATGGGATGAAAAAAGGTGTTTGTGGCTTACAATGTGATGGGGACAATAATAGATTGCTATGAAGTGCTTTTTAGGTTTACTGAAGTTATAGATTGTAGATTATAAAATGGGCTAGACCTCTTAGGGTTTTGCTAAGCTGAAGGAGAATGGCAATGGTGCCTGGAAGTCTGGAACAGTGTTTATGAAGGGTTGAACGAATTTCTAGTAGATTTGAACCAAAAGTTCTAAGGCTGGTTTTTTTACTGAATTCCTCAGTTATATTATTTCTGTGATTATTTTCTTTAAGGCAAGTGAAAAACTGTCTGAATTGAAGAACTAAACATTTAAATCTCATATTTTTTATGGTAGCTACTATGGATTTTCTTAGTTTCAATTATCTGTGTTGATTTGTTGTGGCAATTGTGGCAGGTTGATAGTATGCTTGGGAGACGTGAAAACCCTAGTGAGCATGAGGCTATGCGAAAAATGAAAAATGAGTTTATGGTAAATTGGGATGGTCTGCGTACAAAAGATAAAGAGCGTGTACTTGTTCTTGCTGCTACAAACAGGCCTTTTGATCTTGATGAGGCTGTTATTAGGAGGCTTCCTCGACGGTGAGCATGTTATGTTTAATGTTAACTTGTATTTTCATGTTTTACAGATGACATCTATTCTAATGCATGGTCTGTCTTCAATTTTTTTTTGTAGATTAATGGTTAATTTGCCAGATGCTCCAAACAGAGAAAAAATTCTCAGTGTCATTTTGGCGAAAGAAGATTTGGCACCTGACATTGATTTTGAAGCAATAGCTAATATGACAGATGGATATTCTGGGAGTGACTTAAAGGTTGTATATCTATGTATTTTTCACTTCCTCTCTTGGTTGCTTGAGAAGGTAGCATCTCTTTCTACATAAAATATTCTTATTGTTATCGTTTGATTGCAGAATCTGTGTGTCACAGCAGCTCACTGTCCAATACGAGAGATCTTGGAGAAGGAAAAGAAGGTTAGTGAATCTCTCTCTCTCTCTCTCTCTATATATATATATATATATATATATATATATTACTCATGCAGAAATCTCAGTTCAGTGCTAAATATAAATCTGTTCACTTGAATGTGCTTGCATTATAGTCCTAGGGTTGGTGATCTCTTACTCACTTTGATATGAAATGTCTTTCAGGAGAGAAGCTTAGCATTGTCTGAGAACAAACCTTTACCTGGATTGTGTAGCAGCGGTGACATTCGTCCCTTAAAGATGGATGATTTTAGATATGCACATGAGCAGGTATATCAATTTATTTCTGTTGTTTTCTTCTTAAAATAATGTGTTCATTTTGGAGTATAGGGTGTCCTCAAAAGTAAGATAGCTGCCTTGTGACACCTAGTTTAGGAAAATCCTTTGGACCCTGGGGAAAGGGTGTTTAAAATAAATATGACATGACCCCCCTTTTCCCAACTTACCTGCATTTTATTAATTTATTTTCGAGGAAAGGCCTTATTGGTGGAGGGCATTTGTAATCCCTGCCTGGCTTGTGAAACCATCCAAGCAATGAAATTTGGAGGTTGGGTTGGGGGTGGTGTAAAAAGCATTGTTGTCCTCCTTCAGTCCTGGGGTTTGGCTTTATAGGATGGACACTTCTTATTGTCACAGATGAAGGACTAAAGTGTAAACCTAATACTGTCACAAGCATTTTCAGCTTCTTGTTTAAACATGAGGCTTCATTATAGGTTGCTAGCTTACAAGAAATTGAAGTTTGCAAGGCTTGACTGGCTATATTGATGAGATCTTTTGGAGGGGGTAGTCTTGACTCTTGGTGCAATTGCTTCATAAAATTGGCTCAGTGAGCTTTAAATTTGTTGGGGGAATATTACTATACATGTTTAACACAGTTCAAAGATGAGCTAGCAAATGGAAGTTCAAATGGAATTATAAGATGTGTCTGGTGGATGGATGGAAGTTTTAGCCAAATAATGCTGAATCTGGCTCAGCTCAAAGAATTAGTAAAATAGTGTTACTTCATTGAACATTAAGCTACTACCTTTGTAGACAAAATTGGTTGTTTTTCATGGTGATCATGTAATTGCTCAAAGAGTCCTTTTCGTGGTAATTACATTGCTTGATGTATTTTTGTGCAGGTGTGTGCAAGTGTGTCATCAGAGTCAACAAATATGAATGAGCTACTCCAATGGAATGACCTCTATGGAGAAGGAGGATCAAGAAAAATGAGATCTCTGAGCTATTTCATGTAAAGCTCTCTCTCTCTCTCTCTCTCTCTGTATAGCATTTCTTGCTTAGGCTATTCTTCTATCACCACCTAAAGGGTGCAGCAAGGTCAGCAGTGACCTGTTTGATGTGGAAATCCCATCTTTGGTTCTGCCTCTAGTGTATTATATCATCATAGGTTTTCTTTCCCCTTTTTCCAACCCTCACCATCCTCTCCAAATTTTTTCAGATATTAGTAGAATTTGTTGACTATTTCAATTGAGATAAAAAAGTTTAATTTAGGTTCCCAGCTGATCCAACTCTCCCTCCCCTTATTCTTGCTTGTATATACTGAGTTTTTTTTTTCTCGTAAAAATAAAATAATTCTTAATTATTTCTTGTATAACCTGTGGCTAAATGGCATTGTATTTCTGATTTTCAGTTTGTGTTGTGTATGATTATATATGATCGCTAGTGTATCATGTAAATGAGCCCGCGGGCACTCGGTTCCGAGGATTTAGTTTATGCTCGAATATACCTATTTTTTGTGATGAGACTCTTTTTAGTTATATTCACTTGAGTTGAGGAATGAAATTTACTTGTGATGAGGTTAAGCATCTTGGGTATGATGGATACGGATTTCCTAGTGTTATGTAAGTGTAGATAGTGAACCTAAAAATTGCAGATATCTAAGGCAAATGCATACATTGGCAAATAATATTTTTAACATTTTTAGGGATTCAAATTTAATTTCACTCAAACCAAGGACAGGTTGGTGTCTTGAGTTGAAAATGATAAAAGATTGAAAAACACAAATCATAAGGTTTTAAAAAAGTTACATAACTTTTTTAAAATAATTATATGACATTAAATATTGACTTTTTTTTATAGGTATGGTTATATAGTTTAAATTTAATCTTTTTTTTTTTTTTACATATAAACTCTTTCATCGGATATGTCAGGCAAATATATATATTTATGGTTGATATTAATTAACCTAAATTCGTTATGTGTGTATTTAATTTTTATCACAATTTTAACTATATAAATTTTAATCAATGACTCTAAACGTACTTTATTATTTAAAGTGTACCCTTATCTTTAGAAGGATCATTTTTTTAAAATGTTGATAACGTTGGCATATTGTAAATGTTATCGATTTAAATAAAATTATTTTCTATAAAAAAATATTTGTAGTCATGGAAAAACATAATCATATTAAAAAAAAGATATTAGTTTAAGTTTAAATATGTTATTATTTATAACTTCAATTGTATGACATTCAATCAGGGTGAACAATTAAAATTGTAATTGGACCTAGAAATCAGATGGGAACAAACCAAAACGTGTGCCATGTTTGAAAGAAATAAAAAAACTCCAAACTTTATTTTACCTAGATTGTGTAAGATTTTAATCCTTTGATTTTTTTTATAACTTAACTCAATTTCTTTATTTTTATAATTTAGTGAATCCTAGTCCTCTCAACAATTTTTTTACACCTAAAATCTTTTAAAAAAATTATCAGTAATTTTTGCTTTGTTTTCTACTTATAAATTGAGATGATTGAATTGTGTTTTACTCAAAATTTAGTAATCAAAATATAAATTTCACCTAAAAGAAATCTTATTTTTCTTTAAAAAAAATCCTTTTCATACTCTAATATCTTTTGTAAAATCTTTTAAAGATCATAAAGTTTTTATTAATTTTCTTGTTTTTAAACTTATAAAGTTAATTTATATTTCAAAGTTGTCATAAATTTTCCAAATATATAGATAGAAAATATTAATTTAGAAGTTTTGAGTAAAAAAATTGATAAATGAAAAAATAACAAAGTTGCAGCGTTTTTAAAAATAAAAAATTAATTAACTTAATAAAATATTTGAAATATAACTAAGTATGAAATTGAAGATTGATTTTATAACTAACTGGACGATTGAAGTTTGTGAAAATATATGTCTCACCAAAGAATAAATATTATAATTACCGCGATTAAAAAAATCAAAATCCAATGAATAATCAATTGATTTTTATTCAATTCAATCATATCTAAAAGAATCAAATCAAGAGCGATACAAAGGTTTATATCTATTTCCCTTTCCCGTTTCTGCACGCTTTTGTTGCCGTTGCCGCTTCAGTTTTGGCGGCAAAATTTGCAGGTTTTGTGCGTCGATTTGTATGGTAGTTTGGGTAATCGATTGTGTGAAGAAGCTCCGAAGCAGCAATGGTAGTCGAAGCTCAAATCATCAAGCCTATCGGCAAGGGCATCGTTCACAGAATCTGCGCCGGTCAAGTCATCCTCGACCTCTCTTCCGCCGTCAAGGAACTCGTCGAAAACAGCTTGGACGCCGGCGCCACCAGCATCGAAATCTCCCTCAAAGACTTCGGCGAACAGTGGTTTCAAGTCATCGACAACGGTTGCGGCATTTCCCCAAACAATTTCAAGGTATTTATTTATCACTCAAAACGCCGAGAACATCGTTATTAGGGTTCAGTAGGGTTTAGCTTCTTTTTTTAACCGTTTTTTTTATTTTGCAGGTTCTTGCGCTGAAGCATCATACGTCAAAGTTATCGGAATTTCACGATCTTCAGTCTCTGACGACTTTTGGATTCCGAGGGGAGGCGCTGAGTTCGCTCTGCGCGTTGGGGAACTTGACCGTTGAAACGAGAACGGCGAGCGAACCGGTCGCAACGCACTTGACTTTTGATAATTCCGGTGTTCTTGTGGCGGAAAGGAAAACGGCACGGCAAATTGGCACCACTGTTATGGTTAAGAAGTTGTTCTCCAATTTGCCTGTGAGAAGCAAGGAGTTTAGTCGTAACATACGTAGGGAATATGGCAAGTTGGTTTCTCTATTGAATGTGAGTCTCTATTTTCTGTGTGATAATGTTTAGGCCCTATTTGGATGAATTTTTGAATAAGCACTTAGGAGAAGAAAATAACAATTAACAAGGTTAGATAAGTTAAGTTTATCCCATAAACTAAAAATAACTTATGCATAAGTTAAAATCAGCGTTTGGAAAACAATGACAGAGCTTCTACAAATTAGCTTATGCATAAGCTAATTTTAACTTATGGGAAATTTCTTTATCCCTTTTCTTGTAATTTTAGTTATTGAATGTTTCTTTAATTTGTTAATGTGAACTCTTACTTTCTTCAGGCTTATGCCCTTATAGCGAAAGGAGTTCGTTTTGTTTGCACCAATACAACTGGTAAAAATGTGAGGTCTGTTGTTCTTAAGACGCAAGGAAGTGGTTCTCTTAAGGATAACGTCATAACAGTGCTTGGCATGAACACTTTCAGCTGCTTAGAGCCCGTGACATTGTCTATATCTGATTCTTGTAAGGTTGAAGGATTTCTTTCCAAGTCTGGACAGGGTAATGGACGCAATTTGGGGGATAGACAGTATTTTTTTGTGAATGGTAGACCGGTAGATATGCCTAAAGTTAGCAAACTTGTGAATGAGTTGTACAAGGGTGCAAACTCCAAACAGTATCCCATTGCTATTTTGAATTTTACGGTTCCTACTAGAGTGTATGATGTCAATGTGACTCCCGACAAGAGGAAAATATTTTTTTCTGAAGAAAATGCCATATTGCAAGCCCTGAGAGAGGGATTGCAACAAATTTATTCTGCTAGTAATGTCTGTTACTCTGTTAATGAAGTTATGTTGCCTGCTGAAAAAGAAGAGTGTGTTGAGTTGTGTTCCTCTCATGGGAAGTCTCCTATTGTAAGGAAACTATATTCCCCAAATGCCAGTTGTCCTCAGAAAGAGCAATGTAGTGAAAGTAACAATGGTAGTGTTTCTTTAGATGAAATTGATACTGAGTGCAACAATGATACCATTTCTCAGGATGAGCATGAGGAGAAACATATTACTGATTCCAAAAATGCTTCTGAATCTATTAATGAATATCGGTACACACATATTGATGAAGGGTTAATTTGTGAAAATGATGGGAGTTTAATGAACCAGGAGTTTACACTCAGAGCACATAGCGCTTCAAAGGATGACGATAGTGGAAGTCGGTCAGCGTGTCCTAGTAGTATTATACCTGATCAAGCTACCCTTGTCTCAAGGACAGTTGAGAGTGGCAGCACTTCTAGTAAATATTCATTTAACCATTCAAGACATGTTCAGTCCACTCTTAACAACTTTGTTTCTGTAAATAAAAGAAATCGTGATAGTGTCATTAGAGCCTTATCTGAAGTGCCTGTTCTTAGAAATCAAGCTCCTCATTGTCAATTGAAGACTGCAAATACTGAAACACAGGACTTGATTACAAGATCATCACTTTGTTTTGACCAAAGTGATGAACCTGCTAGGGCGAGTGAGATTGAATCTTTGAAGCAACTTAATCCTGATAATGTCTTCTACAAAAATGAAAATGCAGTTTCTTTTAAGGGTGACTCCTCTGTTAGAGAACCTAAATCTAATATGGTAAGTGGTTTGAACTGCAAAAAATTTCATATATTCATACTTTTAGTTCTTGAAGTATAATATTGCATGTAATTGTACTATATGTCGATATTGGTTTATAAAAATATTTGATATTTTATCATTAATGACATTTCCAGAAGATTTAATTACTCATTTGGTTCTTATAGTTCAAAAAACCTTTTAGTCCCTACAAATACTATTCTTGATCCCATTTAGTCCTTGCTGTAGGGATTAAAATAATATGTATAGGGACTAAAAGGACATAAAATTATATGTCTAGTCTAGGAACTAAAAGGGTTTAAAAATGGTATGTGTGAACTAAAAGGAAATGCTTTAAGTATAAGGACTAAGAAATAGGTTTTGTAACTATAGGGACCAAATTAGTGATAAACCTTTCCAGAGATTTCTGTTTTTGAACATCGGATACCAATAAAAGAAATAACTAAATGCAGTATAATGTCTTTACCTCATTTGTTGTACATTTTTATGTTGCTTTGTCTAAGGAGAAGACCAATCCTCCTTTCCTTTATACTGCTTCATTCTTTCCAATAAATTTTCTACCTTTATCCAAAAGAAATGGAAAATTAAATAAACTTAAAAGCAGCTTCCTTTGTGCTGATTTACAGGAATTAGATCTAAAGAATAATACACCTCTAGGGGATACAGCATCAATTACTCCTTCTAGCATTGATATGATCACTACGGATGTTTTGGCCTCAGACCCTCCATTACATTCATCACCTGTGTGGTTAAATTCTTGCAAGTCTTCCAGTAACAAGATATGTTCCAACATGCAATTTTCTTTTCAAGAGCTTAAGAAAAGGAGAGAGAAGAGGCTTTCTCTGTTGCAATCCAGTAAATTTGGATGTGGAAAAGCTAAAGTCAAAAGGTTTTTATTTCTGTACCCTTTGTTTGAAATAAGAAAATATTTTTGATTACTTTTTCTCATAATTATTTTTAGTCACTATTCGGCTGCAACTTTGGAGATTTTACAATCAGAAATTGGAGAGCAGAAAGAAAGGGCCTTGGCAGCAGCAGCTACCGAACTTGAAAGATTTTTCAAGAAGGAAGACTTCAGCAGAATGAAGGTCCTTACTTAGTATGCTTCATATTGTTTTTTACTTTTTTTATAAACATGTAAGGCTTGGCTTTGCACAAATGTCAATAGTTGATGATATTTTGTAAATGTTTATTGTGGTGCGGTTTGGTTGTTTGCTATCTCAGTAATGGTGTGTTTGTTTGGTCGAAATGGAGTGGAGTGGAAAGGAAGGGAAATTTTTAAAAATCAGTCTGGACCCCACATCTTCACCACACTACTTTAATTTAAATATTTCTTCTCAATTTTATTCCATTCTACTCCACTCTACTAAGCACACCATAAATGGTCAAGCTAAGCTGTTTAGGGTTTTTTTGGGGTCCTCCATAAAACCCTAGTCATTTTTGTTTTTGCATTTGGAATAAATTGCCAGATATCTACTTTATCATGCCAAAATTAAAACATATTCTTTAACAGCTCAATCATTTCTGCACGTTCAGATTACATGTATACTGTATTTACTGATGATTACTGAGATAACATGTATGAACAGGTGATTGGGCAATTCAATCTTGGATTTATCATTTGTAAATTGGATCAAGATTTATTCATTGTGGACCAGGTAATTTCCAATATACTTTTGGAACTATTGAATATGAAGTTTCTTCCACCATTCCCTTGGAATGATTAATTCACATAGATGCATCCTTTTGCTAAATTTAATTGTTTCTTTTACCAAAACACAATTTGTATGACCATTTTCAGCATGCTGCTGATGAGAAGTATAATTTTGAGCGTTTATCACAGTCAACCATCTTGAACCAACAACCTCTTCTTAGGTGAGGAGTTTATATCATTATTCACTAACCATCATTATAAATATTATTCCTGTTTTTTTGTCTGGATTGGAGGGGAGTTTCAATAACCCGGTACAAGGAAATTGCTTATTCTGATGCAAACTTCCAGAGAAGGTAAAAGGGTCTTGTTGAGTTCAAAAAATTACAGAGTATGCTTAGAGCAGAAACCAATTGTTTATGTACAATTGCTGTAAATGGATGATATATTTCCTACATTGCTCAGATAGCACATGACAGAGCAATTTATCTCTTCTCTTTGGTTCATGATCTAAATTCTACCAATAAAATTTCATATGTAGGCCAATAAAATTGGAGTTATCCCCTGAAGAAGAAATAGTTGCTTCGATGCACATGGACATAATCAGGTAAAACTAGAGCCATGTTGATTAAGTAGTGATATGGTGATCTTACTTCCAGTTATTACTAGAAACTGGATTTCCTTAACAGGATCCTGCTGTCAATCCTGCATCGATCAAACAATTTATGTTTCCTGTTTGCTGTTGCCAGGACAGAAATGAGCTGCAACAGTATCTCTTATTTACCTTCTCATATAGTTGATTTGATTGTAATAACAAATTGCCTCAGATGGTCAACTTTGAAACTGACCAGTTTGATTATCTTTGTGTATTTAAGAATCTTTTATAGTAGCTGTGATCTAATGTCACCTTAGCAAATCATTTCCTGATGTACCAGTCATAAATTTCTCTGCTATATAAAAATCAATAACCAGATATCACTTATGGCCCACATGAAATTTGTGCTCAAAATACTGCACTATGTTAATGCTAAGTCAATTCAATAGGTGACCTGGACTACCTTAATTGGTAATAAATAGATAGTTTGAGCATTTATATCTATCTATCAAAGCTTAAACAGCTTGTATGAACAGAAATCACAGCTGTAAACTGTGGCTTGACATCTTCCAAATTATTGTTGCATGCATATTAGAAATTTTAACTTTTTCATAATTGCTGAAAGATTGTCTTGCTTAGGGGTACGCCATCGGTCCATTATGCTTGATCTAGTGCATCTTGTAGTGTTGGTTACTTTTGTCTATGGAAGTTTCAATGAAATTATGTTCAGTTTTGTAGTTACAAGGTTTCATCATGCTAAACTTTTGTCTTGTTTTAGCTTCTATAAAATTTAGTGTGGTTAGTAACTTGCATTTGCATTATCCACATTTTCAGGAAGAATGGATTTACCTTGGAAGAGGATCCAAATGCACCGCCTGGATGCCGTTTTAAATTAAAGTCTGTCCCCTTCAGTAAAAACACTATGTTTGGAATTGAAGGCAGGTGGTTTTGTAGATTTTATCCATGATTAGTTTAAGGATTTTGTTGAATGATATGATCATATCACTTTAGGTGAAGGAAAAGCATCTGCATTGGTCCTTGATACTCGACTTATTTTTTAATTTTATATTTGAAGTGGAAGATAACTCAGGCCAAAGCTGGATGTCTAGCTTAGTAAACATGGTTTAAGTTGGTATATGATGCAAGCAATATCAAGAAGACAATTTAGTATCTTAACAATTGTGTAGGTTTTTCATCTTCTGATGGCTTTGGTACTTAAAAACAGTAACTGAGTTATTGGAAACATCCTGAACTGACTTATGATACATGTTAAACCTACAATATTCTGCATGAACATACTTTAGGATGCATAAATGACGCTCACATTGAGGTTAAGCTTTAGAAAGCCCTCAACCCTTGTAAGGATCTGTTGAGCCTGGCCTACTTCACCTTGTAAATCATTATGATGCACTAACTAGTATCCTTTGAATTGAGATTTTTTCCATTCCAAATACAAGTTATATTTTCATATTTATTTATACCCCAGGGTCTAAGCTATGGTCTACAGATTGGCACATATTTGAATCTTGTGAATGTCTAGATCCCTTGTGCATAATCATTCTATTTAGAATTTCTGTTCAATCAATGCGAATTACTTGCTTGTTTGCAATGATGTATTGAAGACTCTCATTAAGGTTAAAAAAATGATGTATTGACGTTATTAATGATAAACATTTTCCCCCAATCCAACAGATGTTAAGGAGCTGATCTCTATCTTGTCTGATGGTGATGGTCATGTGGAATGTTCCATAGTTGGTAGCTATAAACTGGACACCTCAGATTCTGTTTGCCCTTCAAGAGTTCGTGCAATGTTGGCATCACGAGCATGTCGATCATCTATTATGGTTGGTGATGCACTTGGAAGAAATGAAATGCAGAAGGTAGTAAAGCACAATACTTTTAGCACCTGCCCTCCCCTTCATTAATATAAGTAACAACACACGATAAACAATGCAGGAATGGAATGATAAACATCTGTTGTTTTGGGAACTATATCTGAACAAATTGAATTCCAAATATTTCACCCTTACAGACTGATTTGTAGCTTACACTAATTGTTTCAGATACTTGAGCATATGGCTGAGCTGAAATCCCCATGGAATTGTCCCCATGGCAGACCAACCATGCGCCATTTAGTCGACTTAACAAAAATTCACAAGAGCTATGAACTTACAATGCAGATGTAATTAATAATGGACTTTTTTCCCTAATCCCCATCGTTAACTTAGAAGTTCAGGGAATTATGTAACTTTTTTGTACGAATGCCTGTAAAAATATTTGTTCTCAAATGTTACTATAAATTTAATTTAATGAGCCTAGATATCTTGACTGTCTTTACATAAGCATGCTTGATGCGCTGAAGTCTGAACTTGTTGGACAGTCTTCCTGCTTTACTTTGGTAATGGTCTTTGCAAAATGCTATAGCTGCACTTTGGATTTGGATTAGGGTTATTTTAGGGAGTGGGAAAATTTGTATGGAGGGGTAGGTTTTTGTTTCTGTAAAAAAGTTTAAATAAGGGATTCATCTATGTTATGCAATTCAAAATAAAGATGATATATAGTATTTAAAATTAGAGGATATCGTAATGTATTTTTTTTTTTTCAAATCTCAGGAAGTTGAGAATTTGAGATGAATACTGGAGAAACCCAAGATTCTCTTGCAGACAATGTCCCTCTTTTTAGGTGTAATTGGTGGCAAATTTCCCCATCTGGGGTACTTTTAAAAAGTATTTCCCCAGATGGGGTTCTTTTGGTTTTATTTCCGGCAGGGGTACTTTCGTACGTGAATAGTGTGCCATGCAGGACCCAAACCGCCATTGCCAATGGCGAGTTTGGTGTCACTGAGCAAGTTGCAAATGGCACTGGCGATACGTGCCTAAACCGCCATTACAGCTGGCGATTTGTACAATCCATAGGGAACCGCCAGTCAAACTGGCGAGTTCCATTGTCTGACGGCAGCTAGTTGCTAGGTTGCAGGGTTGCAGGAGGTGACAGAGCTTTAAAGGGGAGTTGCAACTGCCATTGGCGAGTTGCCTGGAAGTTGCAACTCCCATTGGCGATTTAGGGCACAAAATAGCCATCACCAGTGGCGATTTTATGCTTATATATACGTTTCAGCTGTGTGTTTTCTGAATGCATAAGGAGTAGCAGAAATAGCTTAGACGAAGAAAGGCTTTGAGTTTTCTGAATGCACAAAGGAGTTTTGAGTTTTTTGAGTGTTTAGGGTATAGTTTTTGAGTTTTCTGAGTGCTTAAATTTCTGTCAGTGCAGGCTTTGAGTTTTGAGTTTTAGAAGGTATAGTTTTTAATAATTCTTTAATTAAATTAGTTTTATATTTTTATTTCGTAATGTCCTGTAAAATAATTTGTATTATTATGTTTTTAAAGTAATTTTTTGTAACAGTTTCAATGTATAGTTTTTATGAAATTTTTAATTAAATTAGTTTTATATTTTATATGATTGTTTGTGTGTAAAAAATAGAAAAAATTTGTCATCATATTTTTAATTGGTTTGAAATTTGGTTCTTGAGGGTTAAATTTGTGAATGAGGTTCCTAAATTTTTTAGACTAGTTTGAATTTATAGTTGTTAATAATTTTTTAATTAAATTAGTTTTATATTTTATATCCTTTTTTATGTGTATCAAATAAAAGAAATATGTCATGATATTTATTTAAAGAAAATTTTTGAGTCATGAAAAAATTTTGTAAATATGAAATTTTTAGTATATTTTTAATTAGATTAGGTTGGTGTTGATAGTTTGTTAAAAATAACATGTTCTTATATATATTAAAAAAAATTGTAATTGATAATACGTTACTTTTCTGGAAGTCAAAATAATACGTTCCTTTTTCGAAATTAATAATTTGTGTTATAATTTTATGTAAGTAATTATTTATAGCAGTTTAAATGTATAGTTTTTATTAATTTTATAATTAAATTAGATTTATAATTTATTTTGTAGTTTCCCGTAAAATAATTTATATGATAATTTTTTTAAGTAATCTTTAATTAGAAGTAGATTTTTGCTTTAAAGTAATTTTTTTTAAGTAATTTTATTATTTATTAGTTTGCAGTAAAATAATTTGTATCATAATTTTCTTGTAGTTATTTTTAATTAAAACTAGATTTCAGCTTTAAGAAATTTTTTGTAAGTAATTTTTTTTATTTCTTAGTTTCCAGTAAAATAATTTGTATTTGTATTATAATTTTTTAAAGTAATTTTTAATTAAAACTAGATTTCAGCTTTCAAGTTATTTTTTGTAAGTAATTTTTTTTATTTGTTAGTTTCCAGTAAAATAATTTGTATGATAATTTTTTTTAAGTAATTTTTAATTAAAAGTGAATTTAAGCTTTCAAGTAATTTTTTTATTTCTTAGTTTCCAGTAAAATAATTTGTATGATAATTTGTTTGAAGTAAATTTTTAAATAAAAGTAGATTTCAGCTTTAAAGTAAATTTTTTGAAGATTTTTTTTTATTTCTTAGTTTGCAGTAAAATAATTTGTATCATAATTTTTTTAAGTAATTTTTAATTAAAACTACATTTGAGCTTTCAAGTAATTTTTTTTATTTGTTAGTTTGCAGTAAAATAATTTGTATTATAAGTATTTTAAGTAATTTTTAATTAAAACTAGATTTCAAGAAGTAAATTTTTTTTAAGTAATTTTTTTATTTGTTAGTTTGCAGTAAAATAATTTGTATTATAAATTTTTTAAGTAATTTTTAATTAAAACTAGATTTCAACTTTGAAGTAAATTTATTTAAGTATTTTTTTTATTTCTTAGTTTGGAGTAAAATAATTTGTATTATCATTTTTTTATTTCTTACATTTTACTATTTTGAATTTGTTATGAATAATTAATTAAAATATTGTTTTTGTAGGTACATGATGAATTCGGTTATAACAGTATTGTATTTCAATGGAAGGGTATATGAAGATAATGATGGTGTAATATTTGAAGGCAGCAAAAAAGCGATTCAGATTAAACGTGGAATTAGTCTCAATGCTTTGAAGAAAAAAATTGAAGACAAGGTAAAGTTAGAAAATAATGAAATTATTTCTGCTATCAGTTGTAAGTTTTTAGTGTCAGGAAAATATATTGCCTTGTAAATTTGCGATGATGAAGACGTTGAAACGATGCTGGAAAGTTTTAAACAACAACAAGAAATGTCAGTTCTAGAATTGTACATAGAAAAGGATGTGGCTGGTGGTTCAATGTTTCATTCTGCAAATTCCCTTACATCATGTGGAAATTATGTATCTAATGATGACACACAACCGCCAACAAATATGAGCAATTTAAATCTTGACGAAGATGATGATCATGATGATTATCTTGTGTCTAACTCATACGTTGAAGAATCGTTAGACGAAGATGACAGTGTTGACGGTATATCAGATACAGACAATGAAGTCCCCGAGATGATTCCACCAGTAAGAATTGTTCACCCAGCAGAATGTATGATTTCCTCTTAAAAAATACTTCACTCAATACATTTATTATTTCACGACAATTGTATTTAATGCCAAATAAGTATGATTTGAATTTTTTTTGGACTATAAGGTGTACAAGGAATTCAGAATCCATTTTGGAATGATGCTTTGCATTATAATAATATCAACTGGAGCCATCCTGATGAGGAGGACATTTGTGGTTTGGAGATGCCATCCACTTTTAATGTTGGCCAAGAATTATATGTTGGCATGGAATTTGATAGTAAAGATGCGGTCAAGAATGCGGTCAAACAATATGTTATGAGGGTGCATCAAAGTTTCAAAGTGGTTGAAAGCAAATGGGACAAGTATGTGATTTGTTGCTTGAATAGAAATGCATATTGTCCTTGCCTTTTCTACATGAGGGCAATTCTATCTAAAAAAACTTATTCATGGAAAGTCGCTCAATGGGATGGACCACACACATGTCTCAATATGACCATGACCACACTGCCTTGGGGAACTTTACTGCTGCTTTTGTCAACAAATAGAACTCCTCCTATGAATCTGAGGATCCATGCACGGGTAAACCTTTGTAATTGTTCTACGTTCTCGTCATGGATATTTATTTTTGAAAAATGGTGAGCCAGCCAACTTAATTTGACCACACTGCCTTGAAGTTCACCTTCCTGTGGTCTGACTCCCAATAATTCTTCACACAATTCAGCCCAATCAAGATTAGTCTGACCAATTAATGGTGCCCCCTCAGTATGAAGACCTAACAAGACTGACACATCTTGAAGAGTAATCGTAACCTCTCCGCATCTCAAGTGAAACGTGTGTGTCTCGGGCCTCCATCTTTCAATCAAGGCTGTAATTAATGAAGAATTAATTTTCAGGTACCCCATTTTCATTATCCAATAGAATCCTGATTGGCGAAGCAGAGGAATAATTTCCTCTGGTATTTCTTCTTGTCCTTGATAGATGGGTACAGCTCGCCTGATATGTAGTTTTCTGTCTGCTTCCCCATTCCAAACATGTTCGGAAACATGTTTAGGTTGCAGCCATAAGACGTCTCCTTCTATTGGACCAGACTTAATGTGTATACTAGATGAAGATGATGACGAAGATGCCATTGATGCTGTAAAGTTCAATATAATACAAAAAATTGACAACAAAAATTTTACATTAAAAAAATTAACAAATTTAATAGCTACACAAATTTAAATAAATGTTCTAAAATACTATACAAATAACAAAATTACAAATTTAATAGCTACACAAATTAAAATACATGACCAAATTAAAATACATAGATTTGTTACACATACAAAAATTTAACACAAAAAAACATAAAATACTACCTAAAATAGTCTACAAATAAAAATATTAAAATTTACATACCTACACAAATTTAAATAAATTACCAAATTTAAATAGATAACAAAATTAAAAACTTAAACACATACATAAATTGAACACAAATAAAGTTAAAATAGTCTACAAATAACAAAATTACAAATTAAATAACTACAAAAATTTAAATAAATGACCAAATTAAAATACATAAGAAAATTAAAAATTTAAACACGTACATAAATTGTACACAAATAAACTTAAAATACTATCTAAAATAATCTAGAAATAACAAAATTAAAAATTAAATAGCTACAAAAATTTAAATAAATGACCAAATTAAAATACATAACAAAATTAAAAATTTAAACACGTACATAAATTGTACACAAATAAACTTAAAATACTACCTAAAATAATCTACAAATAACAAAATTAAAAATTAAATAGCTACAAAAATTTAAATAAATTAACATATTAAAATACATAATAAAATTATAAATTGTTACACGTACATAAATTTTACACAAAAAAAACTTTATTTACTAACTAAAATACTCTATACATAACAAATTTAAATATTAAAATACGTACATAAATAAATTTAATTAAATGACCATATTTTTTTACAATTATTAAAATTTAAATTAAATAACAAATATTATACATAAAAAATGGTATTAAATCAAAAAATTTCATGGAATAAAAAATTTAAAGAACATATATATAAAATTAATAAAGTATCATATATTTCAATAAAAACTATAATTCAATAAACTAAATAATATTCACATTCTAACTAAAATTAACGTACAAATAATTTTATCACAAATAATAACATACAAATTTTAAAAATCTTAACAAAATTATATTAATAAATCACTAACGTACAAATAATAATATACCAACTAAATCATATTTAAACATACTACTTAAAATTTAAAAGTTTTACCATACATCAACAAACTTAGCATATCTAAAACAATTAATAAAACTAACCTAACCTAACAATTAATAAAACTAACCTAACCTAACTTACCATATCTATAATTAATTTACAAAATTATAAATAAATTATATTATCAAATTAACTAAAACTAACCTAACTAATATTATCAAAATTATATTTATAAATCAACTAAAACTAACCTAACTAATATTCTTAAAATTATATTTATAAATCAACTAAAACTAACCAAACTAATATTATCAAAATTATATTTATAAATCAACTAAAACTAACCTAACTAATATTCTTAAAATTATATTTATAAATGAACTAAAACTAACCTAACATAAACCTAACCTAAACAATATTAATATGTGAACTGAAATTATTTTAACACATGTATATATAACAGAAAAATATAGGGCAAACAACATTAAAAAAAATTAACTTACCGGAAGCACGTATTAAGAATAGCAATCCAAAGCACGTATGGAGAATACACAGTGTAGTGTTAGGACAGCGGAACTAAGATTCAAAACTTCACCTATAATAGATAAAAAATTTCTCAATTAAAACTGAAATATAAATTAAACTTAACTTAATATATATAACACAAAAAATTTTAAAATTTTCAGTTAACATAATACTTACAAAAACACCTAATACCAACAGAAGAAGAAACAATGCAATGGAAGCTCAATATCTCGTGTGAGGAAGATAAGCAGAAGAAGATAACTAATGAGGAAGATAAGCAGAAGAAGAAGAAGAAAGCATGCATACGAAGAAGAAGAAAGCATGCATACGAAGCTCGCGTTTTATAAATTTTTTTTTGAATCCCTGCACCTGCAAATCGCCTGCACCAATGGCGATTTCCTCTCTGCTGCACTGCCATGGCAGGAACTAGGCCTGCTGCCCTCAGCTATTGGAACTCGCCAGTTTGACTGGCGGTTCCCTATGGCTTGTGCATATCGCCAGCTCTAATGGCGGTTTAGGCACGTACCGCCAGTGCCATTTGCAACTTGCTCAGTGACACCAAACTCGTCATTGGCAATGGCGGTTTGGGTCCTGCATGGCACACTATTCACGTACAAAACTACCCCTTGCCGGAAATAAAACCAAAAGAACCCCATCTGGGAAAATACTTTTTAAAAGTACCCCAGATGGGGAAATTTGCCGTAATTGGTTGATACTTCAATTAGTTCCGGGTTCTTTTAGCTCTTCCAGATTTAGGTTTAAGTTTTCCAAACTTTCATAGTTGTACCAAAAAGAATGTTTTATACCGTCTTATTGTCGGTATAAGTCTAGCGTTTTCTAGTCCAACACTCTGGATGCTCGAACATTGATTTGTGCAACCGAGCAAGTTAGTTCCTACCAATTTCTAATAACTTTTCACTTTTTTTTTTTCTTTCAATTGAGTTTCTAAGCCTTGTATTTATTTTTAATTAAGTACCTAAAGTTATATTTGTTTTTAATTAGGTTCTTGTATTAGGGACCTAATTAAAAAAACAACCTAATATAAATAAATGAGAAACCTAATTAAAAATTTATTGTTCAAGGACTGCAGGTTAATTTTACCTAATTTTTATTTATCATAATAAAAAATTGCCATTTCATATGTACTATTTTTATAAGATTTTTTATCCCGTATACACAAGTTAAACCCCGTTAATGATTAGGACTAACTAACAAATGATTTTTTTTTCTTCTGAATATTATTATCGATTTGTTTCTCTCAATCTTTTTTTTTTTAATAAAAGACATTTAAGGTATTTCATTCATAATGAAAGAGGAAATACAATAAGGTATTTAATGAAAAACATGACTATTAATATATAATCTTGACACTCTTGTTAAGTTATGAACTACATAATTAATTTATCGTTTTATAAAACTCATCACCGAGTTTGAGTAAAGAGAAATAATCACTTTCATAATCTTTTATCTTTCTTTAGTTTCTTATAATTTTTCTCCTCTTATTTATGGGATTTTTGTGTGCAGTACATAAAGAAAATATTTACTATCTTTTCAAAAAAGTATTTATTGTTTTATAAAAAAGAAAATATTTATCATAAATTTTAATTATAAAAACAATTATTTATCATTACAATACAAAAAAATTAAACTACTAATTTAACAAAATTTCACTCGATATTTTTTTTCTCTTTTTTGACCTTATAAAATTTTTCTTCAATTTATATAACATAATAATATATCCTTGTTAAGATTTCTCTGATTTTTTTATTTAATTATGTAAATCAAAGAAAGTCAACGTTAAAAAGAAAAGAAATCAAGCATTATAAATGTATAATTTTGTTGAACTTTAAAAAAAATGAGCGTGATTAAAAAAAACAGCTGAAATTACTGGTGAATAAATAATAAATACGCTAATATATATAACTAATTTGATAAACGAAATAGGAGTAGAGTCGCCTAAGATTCAAAAAGGAAGTTGGAACACAAGAGAGGTCTGATTAATACTAGTTTTCTGTAAAATCGCAAAGAAACACACAGTTAGCACCGTCAACCTCTGCAACCACCGATTCCAACCATGGTAGTAGTTCTCTCTCTCTCTCTCTCTCTCTCTCTCTCTCTCTCTAAGTTCGTTCCTTTCAGCAATGGATACAAAGATCTCGTCAATTCATTCCTTTTCCTCATATATATTGTTTTTAACCTAAAACCTTAAAACCCAATAACAGGTTTCAACTTCTCCCTGACTAATCATGCACACCAATGCCCTATTTGTTACTATTAGGGTTGCATTCTCTCACTGTTTACTCTTTTTTTGCTGCAGCTTCCCCTTTCCCTTCTCAAGACTGCCCAAGGCCACCCCATGGTGAGTCAAACCCCCTGTGCTTTATTTTTACCCTCTTTTTTTTTAGGGTTACCTTATTGTTATTATATGTGTAGAACTTGTGTTAATACTGTTTGATTTGTAACAGCTGGTGGAACTGAAAAATGGGGAGACTTATAACGGGCACTTGGTTAATTGTGATACATGGATGAACATCCATCTCCGAGAAGTCATTTGTACCTCTAAAGTAACGATCTTTTTTCACTGCTCTCCCTGCATTCAATCTCAGATATTGTCTTCTCATGTGTGAATGTTTGTTGCTACTTAACTTACAACTTGAAATTGGCAATTCAGGATGGAGATAGATTTTGGCGTATGCCTGAGTGCTACATTCGTGGCAATACCATTAAGTACCTTCGGGTTCCTGATGAGGTGTGTGCTGCTGCTTCAGTATTTTTGTTTTTTGCTCTTTCAGTGAATAAGGTTCAGAACTTCTTAGGGAATGTCGTAAGCTCTCGGTGATGCATGCATTTATCCACTGATTTAAATTTACTTCCTGTTCATTTAGGTTATTGACAAAGTCCAGGAAGAAACAAAGAGCCGTACTGGTAAGCCTTGTTTTTTTTTTTTTACAACTAACTGTTATTCATATTGATAAAAGAGCATTTTTCTAACTCTGTTGCGGCCACATCATCAAGACATGTGATTTTTCTTCACTCTGAAATATTAATCCATTTCGGTATCATTGTGTTTTGTTGTGGCCTTTTTTTGTGTTTTTGAATGATTTTTAAAACCTTTTTATGTTGAAGATGCATATGGTTTTATGCTTGAACCTAACAGTTTCAGAGTCAGACTTATCTCTTACTCTTATATAAATCAGCAATGGAAGTTTCATCACTGTGAACAAGTTATTTTTGTGCATATAGCATGAGCTGTTATGTGTATTCTTATTCAGTTACCAAAAAACTAGAAAGTTCTTTGATTAATGTGACCTTTTTTCAGATCGCAAACCCCCTGGTGTGGGACGTGGAAGGGGAAGAGGTAGGGATGATGGTCCTGGTGGACGTCAACCTAAAGGAATTGGGCGAGGTATTGATGAGGGTGGAGCTAAAGGACAAGGAGGACGAGGCCGGGGTGGTCCAGGTGGAAAACCCAGTGGAAACAGAGGTAAATCATTCCTTGCTTCATTTCAAAATGCAAGTATTGCATGTATACCGATTATTCTTTTGTTGGTTTCTATCCCTCAAATTCATCATGAAAGATGTTCCTGCTATTATGCTATTATTTTCACCTGGATGATCTGCTGATGGAGCAAACATTTCTTTGATGTAAAAAGTTAATTATTGTTAAAGGAACTTGAAGAGTCTTACTCTTCATTGTTTGGGTGTTTATGGCAAAAAGAATTTCAAAGTTCAGGTTATATTTGAGAGAGGTTTTAAGTCAATAAATTAAGTTTCTAAATTTTAGTATAGTCCATGTTGCTAAATTTTATAATACAAACCTAGGGGTTTTACATGTTATTATAATGATTACCTGCGATACAACTCTGGGGGGAAGGAGTAGCTTCCCTTCCTGTCCTTAAAAATCTTCCTCAAACAAGGGTTTAGACCACTTTTTTTCATTTGCATCCCATCCAAATGTATTGTGTAATAACAGAGATATTGTGATTGAATCTCATCCAATGTTTTTTCTTCTGTGGTAGGTGCAGGGCGAGGTAGAGGTTGATTTGGGTGCTGATATGGAACTACAGATGGGCCAGTTGCTGCTTTTAGAGGCATTGGTGCCCATTCAAAACATTTAGTGTTTGTGTTATGTTTCCTGTGCATTATTTGATTTTAGGTTTCCAATTGTTTTCCTGCATTTATAGTCACAAAAATGGTGATATTATGGACCTCATAAAAAATCTTCTATGCCAACATCGTTTTCCAATGCCTTCTCTGTTGAAAACTTGCCTTTGTAATCCTTTTTCCTGAGGCTATGTTTAGATATCTAGTGATGAGTGAAATGAAATGGAAAGGAATCATGGGGTGGAATGAAATAAAATTAGCATTCTATTGTTTGGATAGTTTTATTGGAGGGGAAGGAATAGAATACAATGCATGCTTTCATTCCATCCTATTCTAATCCAAACTACCCAAATAATGGAACCTAGTCTTAATTCTTTTTCATTCCACTTTATTACATTCTTTTCCTTCAATTCAAACGTAGTATCGGGGAGAAGTAATCATGGTGGTACATGTTAATTGTTGAATAGTAAATACCTCCGAATCTTGCTAAGTTTTTAAATGTTATATTGAATCCGAAGTTTGTTTGTACATGTTTTTAACTGAATTGTTTTAAAAAATTATAATGATTGTGTAAGTCTTATTTAAAAAAATAAAATCATTAAAAAGTTTTTAGTGATTTTCTCAAAAGATAAAAATAATAGCTTGTCAAAAAAGAAAAAAAAAATAATGCCACTGATTGATCCAATTATCATGAAAGTAACTGGCTTAGTATGTTCCTTATATGGCAAAAATGCGATGTGATGGGGAAAAAAATATAGCAAGATTTGTCATGGTTATTTTGTCTGTATTTCTTCACTTGATATCGTTATCTTGTTACCGTCTGGATTTCAAATTCTTGACTTAATGCTGGATTACACCCTTAACTTCTATTTTTTTTTTTTTTTTGCCTCCAGTCCACCAGTTATGTGTGCTTGGGTGGGTCATGGGTGTTTATTGAAACACTGAAATGGCATTCATGGGTCATGCTTGTGAGTTCTTTTAAGCTTTCATAATTAGGCAAGGCCTTGTTTATTTCTTGAAGGATTTTTCTTATGAAGTGGTCGACCCATCCCTCATGATTTTCTCTTGAAATCCGCGATTGATTTAATAGAGGAGTCATCAGGCCCAGGCAGCCACCAACATTATAGGCATCGTTTATTTTATGTTTACAAATTTAATTCTTAAATTTTTATTTTAATAAAAAAATATTTATTTTAATGTGATTTTTCTCAGTCTTTTAAAATTTAATTCTAACCTAGGCTAGTGTTGAAGTCTTGATGTTGGCCACACGCTGGCACCCTGAAGAATTCTTTCTTGACACATACATATTTTTATATGGAAATTAAAACAGAAAAATACAGTTGATGTATAAGTATAATACCATTATAACTTAAATAAAGGATGGAAATTTATTTCAAAATAATTTTTTATGGAATTAAAATGTAAATTTTTTGCATAAAAATGAAATAAAAACAATATTTGATGTGTAATAACTAAATTTTTATAGTAATTAAACTTATATAGAAATTCAAATCAAAGTCACTTTCTAAGAAGTCATTGGTCCAAGTGAGTTTGGTGTCCTCAAGTAAGGTCTTGGATTTCAACTTTGTAGATGAAAAAATATATGATTAAAAGGAAAGACCCATTAAAATTTACGACAAAGATCAATTAACAATAAAATTGATAAATACTTTATAAATGAAGAAAAATAATAAATAACTTAACTAGTTGCGTAAAAAAAACTTAACTAAGAAAATAGTTTTAACAATATATCTTTATTTTGTTTCTTAATTTTATAAATACACTATTAATTACTTCAACAAAATATTTGTATATAAAGTAATTATTTATTGTATTAAAAATACAGTAATTATTTATTTATTATAACTTCTTTGTGAACTGACAATATTAACCAATGTCACAAATGGAGGGTTTTTGTGTTGGTGGTTGAAGAATCGATAGATATGGTAATAAAAAATTATAGTGTTGATTATTTATTTGGCAATAGATTATTGTAAACAAAAAATTATTGGAAATTGAAAACATTAGTCAATATAATTTTAAAAAAATCTAAAATGTGTCGGTTTGAAATGAAGTAATGTTTATCATTTTATTTTTTTTCCTTAAAAACATAATTGCTTAAATTTTCATTTCGTCGTTATAGTTTTGTTATAGTTTTATGATTGTACAATTATGACCTCTAAATTTTTTTTATAGCACATTTGATCTTCACGTTATCAAAATTTAATAATTTTGTTTTACTTGTATCATCAATTTTTAATGGAAATTACTAATATGACACATTAGTGATTGATATTTTTTTTCAGTTATTAGTGATAATATGGCATTCACCTTTTAACATGTCAGATAATCAAGGCTAGTCCTGGATCCTAACCAAAGCTGTGGCTACATAGGATGTACTGCTAAAAGGGGTCAAATTTTTTTTAAAATATGGCTGTGGAATAATATTTCTATGTTATTTTATGGCTAGATTAAAGTTATTGTGTTATTTCATTTTTTAAAAATAAAATGTGACATGATTAAAAATATAACTATGTTGGTTGTTAATTTTTTTTTAATGTGTTACCTTCATAAATCCATATTAAATAAATTTTTATCTCATTGTGACATATCAACATGTACACCTTATTTGCAGAGAAGAAGAAAAATGGAGTGGATAGAAATAAAACTGATAAGTAAAAAAATGTGAGAATGAGCAACGCTTGTGAATGGTTTTCTAATTACATTTGGCTTAAGTAGCTCTAGTGTACAAAAAAAGTATAGCCATTTTAGGTCCTAATTTATATACCACAATGCCCAGTGTACAATTACACAGTCGCTCCACTGCCTTTACATTATATTGAAATAAGCACCATCAGTAATATACTTTGTACTTCTCGTTGAGCATTAGCTTACAGCATATTAAATATTGATGACCTTGTTCATGTGGCGAAAAGAGTTCTAAATGGAAGATGCATTTTAGATTATCTTATAATTTATGGGACTTTATTAATGGTAAAATTCTATTGTTGATTTTGTTTTTTTTTTAAAAAACAAGTTTATAGTTACTTGGGAAGAAATTAGATGCATGAGATTCTAAAAAATGTTGAAATGTGAGTTGATTTTAATCTCACACACACATCGATTGATATACTGGGTATCAAATTTTTATATATACTTTTACCACTTAATAATATTTTTTTTTTAAATCGAATACAAAATTCTCAATTAAAACATTGTTGAATTATTTGGTATTATGTATATCAAATTTTACATAAATCGTATTTATTGGTATGTTATTTATCAACGAACATTTACTTATATTCTGAAAAGCATATAATATTTCAAAATAAAGTACGGCATAAAAATAGCTGTTAATTTTTCATTTGCATGAAATTTTATGAACTTGATACACATTATAAGAACTTTCAATTCAAGAATTTTTCATTTTCTTGAAAATAATTTTCATTTTAAAATTTTCAAGATTTATAATACGTATGTCGAGAAGAAAATAATCTAAAGTATCATAGTATATTTTTACTTCTTCAAAAATAGATGGAAAACATTAATTTATTATTTTGAGTTTTGGGATTATTTTTTAAAATATTTTTAAAAAATATTTTCTAAATTTAAAATAAATACATTTTTACTCTTACTTTTTAATTCTTAAATCTCATGTCACATGTCACATGAGATGAGGGGACCAAACTAGAGTAGAAGATCATATACAATACTCTATATTTTTTTAATGATTTGATTTTTGGTTATATATATTGAAACAATAAGTGTCAGAAATTTTTATTTTTTTAGCAATTTCAAACCGCTGTAAACTAACTCTAGACATCCAATTATAAAAAAATTAAGAACTTAAATTTTTTTAAAGTTAAGAACCTAATTAAAAATCTCTAAATAATTCATTGTCTTACCAATGTATTAAATATGCTTGGTATTAAAACCATGATATGTGAGATATATTTTTTCTGTTTTGTTTTAAGATAAAAATAAGAAGGAAAAAAAATGTATTATGCAATTTGCTCAACTTTTTCTGTCGCCTACTTTTTTTTAGTATTAAAATTAAAAGGTGGAGGGGGCCATCGTAATCGCAAAGTAGAAGCCCGAGAAACGACGTCGCTGAAGCCGTGTTGAAATAACGAGACATTTTATGCCCTAATAATAACCTAAGAAAACCTAAACCCCTCGTTGGTGGTAGCGGCTGTGACAGACTCAGAGGCGGAGCAAGGAGAATGGGAAGGTCGAGAAGAAAGTACAAGCAATCGAGAACCAAGGTCCGTGTGGGACTCCCTAAGAAGAACCCTAGGCTTTTCAAACCCTCTTTCTCCGTTCCACCCAAGCTCTTGCGAACCCTCGCCGAAGAGCCCCAATGGGACGACCAAGGCACCGTTAACAGCAACTACTCCTCCTTCGGCGTTCTCTCCGACCCTAACTCCCTCACCGAGCCTTCTCCCGATCCTCAAACCTTCGATTCCGGCAGCGATCTCGAAGAAGACGGTATCTTTTCCTTCATTCACCGAATCGAACAGTTTATTATAGCGCAATTGATTTGAAGTTATTGTTATTATTTTGAAATGCGAATAATGTAGTATTCTATTTGGTTGTTGTAGACTTGAAATCAGCCCTAGGAAAGAAGCGAAGGGATGGGAGAAGCGCGCCGCCTCAGCCTCTGACTGCAATGCAACGGATTCATATTAGTCGCCTTGTCGATAAATACGGAAATGATTATCAGGTTCAATGTTTTCGATATTTTACACTGTTGTTTTTGTTTTTTTTTGTTTGTTTCGGGTTTTAAGGTTTTTTGTTATTGTCGTTGTTGTTTTTGCAGAGTATGTTGATGGATATAAAGCTGAATCCGATGCAGCATTCAATTGCAACTTTGCAGAAGCTATGCATGAGGTATCATATATACCAAAACAAGAACCCTCTCCTTAAGGCCAAATGAAGTGGGAGCTTAATTAATTAATCCATTGACGGAACAGTTGCACGTGGAGGCCCAAATTTTTGTCACAGTGAGGATGTGTTTCTCTACCATGTGTCATCGTTGAGAAATTTTGTTAATGCTTTTGAATCTATGAATTATATTATGTGGATTTTTGGTTGTGGTAGATGAGGCATTCTGGACTTCTGGTCTTCCTACACCTGCTGCCACCAAGATTATGTAGCATTTTTACATGCATGCACTTTTGGAATTCTAAAGTAATTATTATAAAATTGACAAATTTATTATATAAACTCTCGTTCTATATAACAGTTCCTCGTTTTGTAGTGTGGGTATTTCCTAATGTAATGAAAATAGCCTACTTGTTTAACGACGCGTTACTCGTTAGGATTTTGCTCCATTATAAGAAATCGAACATTAACGAATCGGCTTATGGATCGTGTGAAGGTAATTGACCACACGAAGCTTTGTTGTTTGGTTTGCCATCAAGTCAAGCCGTTGGTATATACTTGGTGTTTCTTTTTAGCCTTTTCGTGCCAGGCTTCATGGAGATAAGAGGGGGTTTGCATTTGGGTTTGTTTATTGGTGGTGCTGTGAGGCAGTGTTATCTTCTTTGCAGCCATGGTGAAATTAGTAAAGGGGGGAAAACATTTTCTGCCTGTTTAAATTACCGTAAATGGTTTTAATACATTTTAAACCTTTTAACAAAATAATTTCTGGTGATTTTTAAAAAATTACCCAAATTGTTTGACGGTAATAGTTGACGAGGGAGGGACTAAAATTATTAATGGAATAAAAGTTCAGAAAAGAAGACAATTCAAAATTTAGGTTAGGGGACTAAAAGTGGAAATTCAAAAAAAAAAAAATCAAAAGACTAAAAACATAATTAATCCTTTAATTATATAAAGATGTTCCTAAGGTAGAAAGCCTTTATTTACATTGAACATAGTTAGGTACAAACAGTACCAATAACAACTTTTAGAAGTGCTATCGCTAAGATACAAGATTAAATAATTCCTAAAGTAGAAGGCGTTATTTACATTGAACAGAGTTAGGTACAAAGTACAAAACACTATCAATAACAAACTTAGACGTCCTATTGCTAAGATACAAAATCAAATAAACACTTAAGTCTTAGTCTATAGCAAAACGGCCATAGTAATCATTCCTAAAGTAGGAGCCTTTATTTACATTGAAGATCAGGTACGAACACTACCAATAACAACTTCTTAGAAGTGCTAATGCTAAGAAAGATACAAAAGGTCAAATAATCGAGCATAAACATTTTAACCGAAAACTACTATACCCAAAAGAGAAGTTGGTTGTGTGTTTAGATGTTGGGTAACAATAAACTTACATCCCAAATGGGTGTATTAGGTGGAAAAAAGATAGATATTGAAAGAAAAACGAAACGAAAGAAAGAGCGTCATGAGATAAGTGTGAAAACGAGATGAATAGGGAAATGAAAGAGAAAGTGAACATATGTTTGTATTTATTTTTAGATGCCCATGAACGCCCTACACTGCGTTTCCCAGTGCTCCTTTACTTGCTTAACCCTCTCTACCCTCTCCATCTGAAGCCTTTGCTCCCAGTACTCCCGCAGATTGAAATTTATTGATTAGGTTAAGGGATTTGCAAAGCATATTCTTTATTTTGTTGAAAAGATCAAATGCAGAGTTTATGTGAATTTTTGCATCCATCTCTTCCTTGGCCACATGGCATAACATTCTAATCTCACCCACTTGCTAATGGAATAATTGGTATCATACCTTCGGCCTAGCAGAGTATTTAATTCTTCCAAATGCACAGCATCTTCGTAAACTCTTCCCTGCAGTCAACAATATAAAAAGTGTAAGTTGCCGACCCTTCTAACAGGTTCAAATTCAATAAACAAGTAAATAAATAATGCATTAGCCCGTTCTTAGCTGCCCCACTCTTTCTAGAAGAGAAGAACTAATCAAATATAGTTGGTCAGCATTGAAATGCCTAAAATAAGCGAACATTTAATCCTCTAAACTGCAATTTATCAATAGTCACGATATTAAAATAAAAAAAAAAGTTGAAGAATTGCTGAAGCCAGAAGGGCTACTTAGATTATTGCAGATCTAGAGATTCAATGTAAGAGTCAACTATTAAGCCTTAACGAATCTTTAGCAAATTTTACATACAATGCACTGTGGTCATTAAATTGAAGGCTAAATGAAGCTGAGAACAGAACTAGTCTCGCGAGCAGCTGGTATGGTTATTAAATTTTAGCAGTTGTTTTGGGCTTTTGGCATTGTAATTTTGCATCATAATTAAGTATAAGTGTATAACCTCAGGAATAAGGTCAATGACCATTCATTAGCTCTATTGCCAAGTAAAGGGTTATTTTACAAAGAATCGAAATTTATCATATGTAATGAATAAAAGAAGTTATGGATGTGATCAGAAGGAACACTTTTGTGCGTACATTCCCGTTGAAAATAAGTTGTGGGAAGGCTTAATGCTTACTACATTGGGTAGCTTACCTCTCGGCATAGAGGACATTTTTCTTTAGGATTTGCTGCCTTAAGTCCTGTCGTGGAAGAGTCATATGAAAATTAAGTGGCAAAAAAGGTGAAGAACTGCATAACTATATGAGAGATGCTTTCACATAGAAAAAAGTATATCTATATTGAAGAAACCAAGGTGATACTGTCAATGTGATCCAAAACCAAAGTCAAGTGCTTTAGAGCTATTAACAAACTTAGACGTCAATGGAGGTTTGGATTCTGTCAATGGAGGTTTGGATTCTGAAAACCATTGGCACACCTAAAATATTTGAAACCATATAATAAGAAGATAGTTTGTAAGTAAGCATGCTTTTTGGTGGAAACATTCAGTTCAAAATTCCGACGCACAACCATTAAATTGATTAGATTCTACTTGCATCTGAGCAGCAGTAATCTTAAAATAGACAGCCTCAGTATATGCATTCAATTCAAATGAAAACATACAAAAATTGGTTTAATGCACATATATGAGTAATTCTTCCAACAAGTGAAACCAAGTAACTTATAGAGCAGGTCAAGTCAAAATCAATTTTGACGGAATCAAAGAGCTCACAAGTGAGTGATGGTTTTCCATCGTTGAATGTGAGATAACATCCATAAAACAGTGCAGATGCCTCCCTTGGCTTGGCTTTCGTTTCCCTTAAGTTAATGTGTAAGGCAATAAGCTCACAAAGCCAGGGACTTTGAAGAATTTCCTTGTGCATGGTCTGGACTTTCGACTTGAATAATTGGCCTTGCTTGGAATAATGAATCTGCAGCGATAGTAGTAGCGAGAATATATATATAAATTAAAGAACACATACGGGCGGATATGAAAACTACTGGCCCAAAAAAATCACAAAAAAATGTTCAGGCTCAACAAACTAAATGGGCTAGGGCGGATATGAAAACTACTGGCCCAAAAATCACTAAAGTGGGGCCATTGAGACAGACAGTGGGGCTTAACAGAAGCATTTATCATCGTCAAATATTGCTTACCATGTATCACATTAAAGTCGGCGCACACAGATTTGCTTTGTGAACGATAATGACATCACCTACACCGCCAAAACCAACGTTACAAACATTTCAATTCTATCTTTATTTAACTGTTAATATTAATTAGTAATTATAAAAAAATAATATTTTTAAGGTAAGTCAGCAGTCACCCTGAAGGCGTGAACCACATGAACAAGTAATTCTTGGCTCATTCGAGATTTGAATGAAAGTATCGTACGCTACATACCAATAAAGGGGAAAAAAAAAAGTATCTAACTCTACAATTATTTTAAACAAATTTAGTTTTAATCTTATCTTAGGGAGCATATTCAGCGTGCTTCAACTTGATTATCATTCGAGTGGTTTTGTATATATTGGCTAAGAAAACAAAATTAAAAATAAGTTATTATATTTTAAAATAATTCAAAGTATTGAAGGAAAGCTATTTTATAAAAACATTAAATTCTGGCCTCTCTGGTATCCTACATTATCCGCAAAGGGCGAGAAGCCGCGACGTCGTTTTCAGACACGGCTTCGATAGTGAAGCAACGATTCAATAGTTGACAAGTGGTTTTGGTTTGATATATAGATGTGGTGCGCGTCGTGTTGTTCGAAGGAAGTGAAGTAAAGACTAAAGAGAGTTGTGGTGTGGTGGTGGTTGTCGTTTTTGAAATGGCAGCGTCGTCGTCAGAGAAGCAAGTGGTGGTGATAGGCATAGACGACAGCGAGCAGAGCACGTACGCGTTGAATTGGGCTCTGGATAACTTTTTCCCGAGCCCAATTTTCAAGCTCGTTCTCATCCACTCCAGGCCCACCGCCACCTCCGCTGTGGGCTTCGCCGGCCCTGGTAGGTTCATTCTGTTACGCTCTTCCTTTTCACGCTTTCTTCGTTAATTGAGAATCCCTTTCTTAGTGTTTGCAGGAGCCGCTGAGGTCTTGCCTATTGTAGATTCCGATTTGAGAAAGATTGGCGCCAGAGTCCTCGAAACCGCTAAACAACTTTGCATCAACAAATCCGTAATTCTGTTTTTCTTCCTCTTTCCATGCCTTTTCGTTAATCTCTTAATCCTTCTTCTGCATGTTTGTTTTTCACGTTTAACTTTACCGGTTAACGTGATTTTAGGTAAATTTTCGTATGCATGACTCCACATTAAGGAATTAATTATGTGTCCATAATTGCTTCTCAATTGAAGTGACTCCTTCGAATGAAAAATTGATTTTTACTATTGACTTACTTCTATAATAAAACATCTTTACTTTTGATAAAATATATTTTTGTTCTATAATAAATTAACAATTTTTGTTTTAAGGAAATGCGACTTCTAAAGACTAAAAAATCGGTAGTATTTATTTTAAAATTTAAATTACAAATTTGAATGGTTAAAAAAATTATTAGAAACTAAAACTAAAAACAAAATTTGATAATTTATTAGGAAGCAGCTAAAAAAATATTCTAACCCAAATCATATTCCTTTTAAAATTAGTTTTATGAACGTTCTTTAAAACATACATGATTTTTGCCAGGTAAATGATGTGACAGCAGAAGTGGTGGAAGGTGATCCTAGAAATGTTCTTTGTGATGCTGTAGATAAGTACCGTGCTGCAATGTTGGTTGTGGGTAGTCATGGTTATGGGGCTATAAAAAGGTAAAGCTTCGTTTTGCTCTCTGTTATCATCCTTGCTCCGCAATTTGCAGTGATAGTTGATTGCATTTGGAGAATGATAAATACCTTTCTGAAACGTGTGTGAATGGGGTCTACCATGAATAAACTGAGTTGAGTTCTAGCATTTTCAAATGTACCAATGTGATCACAATCATAATTAAATTGGTAAAGAACATGAGCAAAATCTAATGTCATACTAAATTCAGAGTCCTGAAAAATTATTAGATCAGCATTAGTTTTTGTGTGTTATCTGTATGCTACCGTGACATGCATACATTAATTTTCTACTGATTACAAAATCTGTATGATCATTTTCTTTTTAACCTATGGTAACACTTTTTTGCTTTCTCAAGTTCGTTTGTTTTTTGTATCTTTTTTTATTATGGAATGGAACATGTGAAGTAATTGTTGCTAGAAGCGAGCACTTCACTGCAAAATTTCTTAATTCAGTTATACTTGACAACTTTTATTAATTTTATTTCTTTTTTCAGGGCGGTTTTAGGTAGTGTCAGTGACTATTGTGCTCATCATGCTCACTGCACTGTGATGATCGTGAAGAAGCCAAAAATCAAACACTGATCTGTAATGGCTGCGTCTATATAGTACAACAATAAACATAATCCTTTCAGCCAAAGAAGAGAGAAAGAAAATAATGTTCACAGAAATTCGTAACTATGCTTGTTGTATGGATATGGCTTATTGACTTTATGGTTTGATACGTTGAGGCACAGTTTATTTTTAAAGATGGAACCATCAGAAAATATGTACGTATCAGGACTTTACCTTACATTGTACACGAAAAGTTCTTGAACTGATGAGTTCAATTCCATTACTGCTCTTTTCATCCTTAATAAAATAAAATAGTAAAAAAATATTGTACTAGTTTATTGCAATGCACTACTAGCCTGAACAATTTCTAGTTATTCATTTGTTGGCTTGAATATGATTTTGGTTATGGAAAGATAGGGTTATTTTGATTTTAGTCCCGTAATTTTTAGTGTACCAATGTGCTGGTTAATAATAATAATAAAAAAAGGTGTACTAGTGTGCTGCGTTGCACTGTAATTTTTAGGTTGAATTTCTTATGCATTTAAAATAATTTATAACGTCAATCTAGTTGACGGGTAATTTAAAAACAACATTTTATTATAAAAAATACACAAATATTTTGTCAGATCCACGTAAATCACGTTATTATGTCTTATTTATCGAAATTAAAAAAATATTTAAAGGATTAAAATTATATTTAAATCTTATTTATTTGGTGTGGGTGTGAAAGGAATCCTACTATAATTCTTAGTTTTGTTGTTTTGCTTTTGGTAACAATCCTAATTAGGATATTTGTTTTTCCTATGATAACCCAAGATATTTCTCACTAGCTTCAATCTTTTGGGCGAATTATATGATTAATCTTTACACTTAAACTCCTTATCCCTTTCTAATGATGTATTTTATGTAGAAATTGAAGTCAAGTTCTCTCATCTCTCACAAACTCTCAACGTGGTTTTTTTTTTCATGAGTAGTGGAGGATCTGTAGTCTACTTGTGATTTACAAATGGAGATGACAAAATTGATTCAATTCATTGGGTTGGTTCCTTAATCTCCTGAAGGGGTGTTTTTTATTTTAAGTCTTAGAAAAAATATTTTTAATTCTAGATTTACTGATGTCAATGAATTAAAATATTAATGTTAATAAGTTTTGGTCTTTTAAAGTCATTGGTGATGTATTTAATGTTTAACTATTGAAATATTTTGCATTGCCATTTTTCAGATAAATGTAAAATTAAAAAATAAGAAAATTTTGGAAATTGGTGGAAATCAAGGATGGATCTATTATATCGAATTTTCGTCTGAGTCAACCAATTTTGTACTACGGATTATTTTCTCATATTATAAATTTAAGGATTAATTCATATTAATAATAGAATTCAGAAATAAATTATATGTGAAAAATAATTTTAAACACAAAGTTGCTAATTTACATATTATTCTTACAGAAGGAGAAAGTGAAGCACAGGGCACACCATTACCCAACGATGCTGCAGTGCAAACAAATTATAGGGCCTACTGAAATAAATGGCCAACAGAAACAAGTGATGCATCCTTCTGGAGTTCAATACTTCCCTTCAAAAACCTGCTGTACCATTTTGCAGATAGTTTTGGGTATCTCTTCAGTTCTGGATCATTTCTATCAACATAGTATAGTCCGAAGCTCGATTTATATCCAGCCAACAATTCGAATACGTCCAGAAAAGACCATGCAAAATACCCCTTTATGTTTGATCCATCTCTGTAGAAAAATTTATGATGACTTTGAAAATTAGAAAACAAATCATCATAATCACTATTCACAAGTGTGTTTTACGGACTTATTTCAGTTGTGTTTTGGATATTGTTTCATTCATCAGACAAGTAACTTGCTCTCAAGATGAATGAGAATAACCCAATAAAACTTCAACAGATTCGCAATCCTTAATTTTCCAAGACACTATAAGCTTTTTGCAGTAGTGATGAAAATTATTTGTGTGATATGGTCGCCAACAACATAAAATGGAGCATCAACTGCATACCTCAAGGCATCAAGCACCCCACCAATGTATCCATGCAAGTATTTCACCCTTGACACATCTTGAAGTGATGAATTTGTCCCTGTCCGTTGACCTAACAAGTCAAGCCAAATTTTCATCAATAATTCAATCCATTTAACTCAACTTGTGCAACATTGACAGCGTGTGTTATAAATGGTTCACCATGTCTTGAATAAATGGCTTCATATACAAATGAGGTAGGATTGGCCAATATGCAAGAATCGCCATGATGATTAAGACGCCAAATTTCTAGTGCTATTTAATGGCTTTATCTATTTTAACAAAGGATTGTTTGTTATTCAATCACAAAAGCAGTTTTCTCAAAAATATAAATTGCAATTGTAAGAAATTCTACGAAGAGAGAGAGAGAGAGAGAGTGGGACCATTTTCATGAATGAATATAGGAGGATTGCCATAATGGAGCTTGAATTTTTTCAGCTCTTCCCGTAAACTCCATGGTGTGACAGGATACTGAGTCATGTAAAGCCAAATATTTATACAGTGAGTGAAGTAATCTAAATAATTGAGCCAATTAATCAAGAGAATAATTCTGGTTTATTTTTCAACTTTACCTCTTCCTCTGAAAATAGATCCTGTAAAACTGCAAAACCCAGGAAAGACGGTGAATTATTCAACTTTCTCCACCAGTTATTCAAGAATGAGTGATAGACATGATTGAGCAAATTATTGGAGAATCAGATGCCCAATGAAGTTAAAGTTCAATCAGTTGAAAATTTCAAAATAGCATTAAAAAAGATGTGGTGAATGCAATTAGCACAGCATGCTTATATAGTTATATGACCAACTCCAATCTTTTAAATCCAGTATTCTCAAACATAACAAAATACGTACGGATTAGCTGTGCAGCCATGTCTGCATTGAAATCTCTCAGTTCTGTCTTCAGGGCATTGGGATTGTCTGTGACATTAGCATTGTTGTAGTGAATTATACCTATAAAGCCATATGAACCCTTAACTTGTTCAGATTCACGATTTGTGAAGGCTGGAATTCTTGCACCTGCATTTGTTTTCATGGAAATGGGATAGTCTCCATGCACCAAGGGTTCCACAATCCTGCAATAAAGCAGGCACATAAAACTGTCATATCCTTCACCTGAAATTGTTATCATAGTCATCACCAGCAAGGTAGCAACTAAAGCATTAGAAGCTAAAAAGTTTAGGGTTATAAGTAAGGAACTACAAATACTTCTGTCACATACATAAAGTTTAGTAAATGAAAAATTCAGTCATATTCATTCACCTGTCATGACTCTTGAGTACGGAGCAAAAGCAACAAACATAGGGGGAAGAGAAGTACAATAACTAATTTTAGGGTCTGTAACTTACCAACCAATGAAAAAATCACGGGCTCTTTGAGAGGCAGCCCTGTCTTTCTCTGTGTTTGTTAGAGGAATGAACCCAAGTGTATAGACAGAGATACCAACAAATCCATGTTGTTCATCCTGCAATGTAATTTTGTTTCTATGGAATTGTGAACATACTTTGCTGATGAATTTTTCCATATACACAAAAATATTTAAAAATCCAATAAAAGAAGATTAGGAATCTAAAAAGGATTAAGTTTTTATGTACATAATATGAATCCTTTGACATTTGACACTTGGAAAGTGACAATATTTTAAAAAAATCCATAAAGTAAAATATAGATATGGAAAAGGATTAGGTGATATACCCTATACTTTCTTCTATACAATCTCACAGCTGAAGAATGTGATAACAAGATATGATGAACTGCCAAGTAGGCTTCATATGTTGAGTTTCCCCCTCTTGTGATATTTGTAACGCAAAATGGGGGAGAACATCGCTGAGGTGGGCAGCTTCCCTGATCATAACCACTTAAGGCAAAGACATTGGCCTCATTCACAGTAGTCCAATACTGCACTCTATCACCAAACTCTCTAAAATACACATCTGCGTAGTTTGTGAAGTCTCTTCTGCATTGGCATTAAAGTCATTTCTTTATTCAAGTCATTTCTTTATTCATTTCTTTATTAAAAAGAATTCTTCACAGTATTGAAGTGTGCTAGGCCAAGGATCAGATGAGCAAATGGAACGGGAATAGTAAAAGGAGAAAAAAGAATAACAAATATTAGCTATAGAAGCATAAAGTAGCATAATTACATTGTGCCTGCTTTTAGAGACCTAATGACAAGAGTCTTATTTCAAACAGCAATTGCCTTGAGCCCCTTGCAAGGGTGTAGTGCCTAATTTTATACAATGTAATAGATATACCAGAAGTTTCAAGAATTAATTTTAATAACATTTTGATTGAACTGCAATCGCACGGGAACATACATGATATCACGACTAATCCATCCTCCATATTCGTCTTCAAGTGCCTGTGGAAGATCAAAGTTGTGCAGTGTGACATGTGGTTGGATTCCTGTTCAAGGGACAGTTGGTTGAAGAAACAGAATGGGCTTCAAGACATGTTTTATCTTGCAATTTCCAAATTAAGAAACTTGCAACTAAACTTTGGTAATAAGTTCATTAATGAGATTGTTGTAATACTGCAGTCCCTTGGGGTTGACAGGTCCTCTACCATCTGGGGAGAAATAAAAGTATTTTCAAAAGGCATTCAGAAAGGAGTTACTGGGAAGGAAATAAAGAACATTTAGAAATGAATGCTTCCCATATTTAACTCAAGTCTAAGTGTAGTAAAATACTTGGTATGAGTCTCGACCAAGAAATGGAAAATCTATAGGCCTCGAGGCCTGTTTCCACCATGAGTAGCACATCTTCCTGCATTACAGATTTTTTGTATTTCCATAAATTATTGGTTGAGTTGAAGAATGCATAACTGGGCAAAAGCAAAAAGATGGAAGCTTATTGTATTATTGTTTACCTTATATTTGTGGTACCCATCGCAGGCTACATCTCCATTTTCACCATGGTCATACACTGTTTATATGAAATGACAACATGAGAGTAAGGAATAATCCTTATATTGGAACAACAGAATACTGCAACAGATTCTGAAATCTGTTATCCATAACAGTGCAACAATTTTCTGAATTGTAATCAGTTGCTAAGTTATTATCTTTCTAGTGCTTTATCCTTCTAGTGCTTTATCTCTAATTTTCTTTATCTGTAATTTGAATTCTTGATTTGCTTTATCTGTAATTTGAATTCTCAGCTCTATATATGTAACTTATATCAACATCAATGAAACTGAGCTCTTTATTCTATTCATTCTCTCTATTCTCTATACCTCACACGATAGCCACTGGATTAAAGAGCAAAAACTGGGTAGTTAAAGTGTACATGCTATTCTAATATTCCCCGTTTCTGATAATTGATTCTCACTTCAGATAAATTGGTAAATACTGCCAATAATCCATAATTACTAGTGGCTAAAATCATGGAAGACCACCTAATTAGAGATATGTAAACTTAATGCACTTGGTATATTAGATTTTGTGATGTGATAAAAAAAATAAAATAGGCATGAACCGAATATGCAAGAGCTTAAACTGAGTGAAGGCTCACGAAAAGGATGGTTTTTTTTTTTTTTTTTAATTATTTGATAGATCCCCTCACGCAACAACCGCTAGATAGTCACATATATGTTCTAATACCTTGTTATGAATAAAACTATTAATAAGGCTTTTGAATAATTTTAATTCTAACGAACTAAGTAATTTCGTGCGGCATAGAAGCCCAAATGGTTGCAACTAGTTAACAATTGGAAACTGACTGAAAGATAACTTTAGAAGGTGCCACGTGTAAGGTTTGTGTCCAGAGAATCATAACTCTCATCTGTGTCCTTGTGTGCCGGTGAATAGTGATGTATCTGTTAGGAGCAGAGGGGAGGGGAAGAAAACTACACTATTTGGTTTCGAGGACCAAGACCTCCTTACAAACTAATTTTCTAAATTCTTCTCTTTCTAACTTATTCATTGATTCTTAGAGCTTTTATACACAATTGCATGTCTATATTCCCACTACAATAACCGCTACAATAACCGTTATAATAACCACTACAATAACCGCTATAATAACCACTGCAATAACCGCACCCCCACTACAATAACCGCTACTAGAATGATAACTACCCCTATGACAAGTTTCCATGGCAGAGCATCTTCTTCCTAACATTTCCTAGCCCATCAAAAACACCTTGTCCTCAAGGAGTTGGGTGTAGAAAACAGAACCTGGATCCCAAATGAAAATGGGTGTAATAATTAGTGCCTGAAGATGATTGTGGAGACAGAGCCCTTTGGCAGCGACGAGAATGACGAAGATGAGGAGGAGGAAGGGGTGGTTGAGATTTGTGTCCCTGACCGTGGCAGCAGACACAACAGAAAGGGAGAAGTGGATGTCAGAGGGAAGGATGCCACGACTAGAGGACTTTGTGTGGGACCGATGACTGGCGACCGAGAGGGATTCGAAGGAGAGTGCGTGGTGCTTGTTAACGGGAAGGTGGAAAGTTGCCATGGGAAGGGGAGGCAACATGGTTTCTGCTGTTGGTGGTGGCTTAGCAGAGGAAGAAGTAGGGTTGATTGTCTTAGGAAGCAGAGGCGGCATGGGTGGTGACTTCGCAGAGGCAGAAGATGGAGAGGGTTGTTTAGGTACCATGGTATTCAATATCCGAATAATGGCATCAAGTTTGGAAGTAATGGAAGTTTGGTCTGCAGCAATGGAAGTTTGAATTGCAGCGAGTTTGGCCATGGCGGCCTCGAGACGATCCACACAGGCGATGGAAAGTTCAGTGTCCGCCATTGAAGAGTGGCAGGTTGGACCAATTGTTAGGAGCAGAGGGGAGGGGAAGAAAACTACACTACTTGGTTTCGAGGACCAAGACCTCCTTACAAACTAATTTTCTAAATTTTTCTCTTTCTGCCTTATTCATTGATTCTTAGAGCTTTTATATACAATTGCATGTCTATATTCCCACTACAATAACCGCTACAATAACCACTACAATAACCGCTATAATAACCACTACAATAACCGCACCCCACTACAATAACCGCTACTAGAATGATAACTACCCCTATGACAAGTTTCCATGGCAGAGCATCTTCTTCCTAACATTAATTGTTAGGAGCGGAAGAAAACTACACTACTTGGTTTCGAGGACCAAGACCTCCTTACAAACTAATTTTCTAAATTCTTCTCTTTCTGCCTTATTCATTGATTCTTAGAGCTTTTATACACAATTGCATGTCTATATTCCTACTACAATAACCGCTACAATAACCAATACAATAGCCGCTATAATAACCACTACAATAACCGCTATAATAACCACTACAATAACCGCACCCCCACTACAATAACCGCTACTAGAATGATAACTACCTCTATGACAGGTTTCCATGGCAGAGCATCTTCTTCCTAACATTCCCTAGCCCATCAAAAACACCTTGTCCTCAAGGTGTTGGGTGTAGAAAACAGAACCTGGATCCCAAATGAAAATGGGTGTAAGAATTAGTGCCTGAAAATGATTGTGGAGACAGAGCCCTTTGGCAGCGACGAGAATGACGAAGATGAGGAGGAGGAAGAAGCAAGAGCAAAAGATGGATGAGAGGAAGAAGCAAGAGCAAAAGAAGGAATTGACCAGAATGGGCAAATGTATCCCAGATGCTAGGAGTTCTTCCATCTTCATTAGCAGCTCCTTCCACCTGTTTAATTATAATAATAGTAATTTAGAAAAGTGAAAGGCTTTGGTATAAAGGAAAAGACTAAAGAGAGATGAGCATTGACCTGATAAGCAGAGGTGCCTGAACCAAAAACGAAATCAACAGGGAAGTCATCTCTCTGAAAACGTTCAGTTACTAGCACTCCTACGACCAAGTTCACAGCTAACAAAATCAGTATCAAGCGTGGCTCTAACATGTTTATTTCTGTTTCTGGTTCCTCCGAAAATCACCCACGTTCATCAAGATAAGGATAAGACACTGCGTGTTTCTCGTGCTTCTTATCTCATTTTTTTCGTTGTAATACTTGTTAGAGGGATTCTATTTTAAATGGAAGGATTTTCATATTGTTGGTCCTAGTCTTGTCTTGTCATTCTGTTGGTCCTGTTGGTCCTGTCTTGTCATACTGTTGGTCCTGTCTTTTGATTCTATTTTAAAAAGAACCTGTTATGTGATTTGAAAACACAAAAAATATAGTTGGAATTCGGCTTGTTTAATTATAGAGAATTATGTGGAGCATCATTGGAGGTTGATAAATTTATGGGTGGTTATGTCATATTATTGCAGTCATGGACTTGGTACCGCATGTCTTTTATTGCACCAAGAGTTCCACGACCCAAAACAACTTTTCCACGAGCTAAAAGGTTATTTACATACAGTGAAATGTAATTTTTTTTATTTCAATGAGGTGTATTATAACATTACAATGAATACTGATTTTGTATGTTTTACATTTCAAATGGAGTGGTGGTAGATTAGAATATAGGGTCGCACCTCATGGTGACTTGATCGGATATAGGTCTCGTATAGATCATATGGAGAGCCATGAGGTATAATACTATCATGATCTGCACCTTAAATATGTACATACATACTAACATGTTGCCTTGTTGGCATATATTTCAATTTTCTTGGGTCCTATATAGAGGATTTGAAGAACACCTACCTAGACGTACATATAGAGACATGAAAATTTGGTCTGCATGTACTGCAATTATTTGTTTGTCGATTGTTGAATGGCATCAAACAAATTGGGTGAAGCTACAGTTTGGACTACAACAAGATATACCTGTTGATCCCATGAATCTTGATCTACTTCACCAAACTGACATGCGAGGCAATCATTACACTAATTGGATGGAATACCATGCGGAGTGGATTAATATTTGGAAAAACAAACACATCGATGTTTTAGCTGGGCAATGGGTTGAAGGAATAGAGACACATACACCAGCGTACATGGAATGATATTGAAAAAACACTACTTTGTTCTTGTCTGTTGCACAACAACTACATGATCCACGCATAACAATTACCCATAATGTTGCAGGGTCAGGTGTTGAACAAACACATTTTGAAATTCCACATCCTCAGTCAATGTATTCTACTCCTTCACATGTTCATCAAACTTTTGGCCACACTGGCGAGTCAGTCGCCGCAACCACCCATTAATGGATGATCGATTTATTTGACGTCGATTTCAATACACCAAATTCAGCGACATCATATTTAGCTACTTTACAACAGTTTGATGCACCGCATTCGTTTGGAGAACAAGGTCAAATTTCTTCAACTGCAACAACCAACATTGAAAATACTAACTAACATAGAACAACAACATCATCATGACGTGGGAGAATCAGTCATATTGAAAAGAAGAAATATGTTACGTAATCGGCGTCCACCACCTTGTGGGACTGGTCATCGTCTTGGTCATTGAAGTATAAAATGTTGTGATAATGGAATCAAATATGTTTAAGTACCCTTGTAACGATATCATCAAATATGATTTGTACCCTTGCAACTATGATTAAGTACTCATGTTTTGTATTTTTTTTCAAATTATGTCGAAAACATTAATGATATTCGCGACACACTTTTTCTATGTTTTGAACGTCAAAGAATCCAAAAAAATTATATCGTGCACCAGTTCCATGGGATATCATCTCAAAATACAAGCACAAAATAAAAAATAACTATGATTTGGACCCTTGCAACTATGCTTAAGTATCCATATTCTGTATTTTTTCAAATTATGTCGAACACATTAATGATATTCGTGACACACTTTTTCTATGTTTTGAACGTCAAAGAATCCAAAAAAAATTATATCGTGCACCAGTTCCATGAGATATCACCTCAAAATGCAAGCACAAAATCAAAAAAATTATGATTTGGACCCTTGCAACTATGCTTAAGTGTCTATGTTCTGCATTTTTTTCAAATTATGTCAAACACATTAATGATATTCATGACACACTTTTTTCATGTTTTGAACGTCAAAGAATCCAAAAAAAAATTATATCGTGCACCAGTTCCATGGGATATCACCTTAAAATACAAGCACAAAATAAAAAAAAACTATTATTTGAACCCTTGCAACTATGCTTAAGTGCTCATGTTCTGCATTTTTTTTCAAATTATGTCGAACACATTAATGATATTCATGACACACTTTTTTCATGTTTTGAACGTCAAAGAATCCAAAAAAAATTATATCGTGCACCAGTTCCATGGGATATCACCTTAAAATACAAGCACAAAATCAAAAAAACTATTATTTGAACCCTTGCAACTATGCTTAAGTGCTCATGTTCTGCATTTTTTTCAAATTATGTCGAACACATTAATGATATTCGTGACACACTTTTTCTATGTTTTGAATGTCAAAGAATCCAAAAAAAATTATATCGTGCACCATTTCCATGAGATATCACCTCAAAATACAAGCACAAAATAAAAAAAACTATGATTTGGACACTTTTTTCATGGTAATAACGTCAAAAAATCCAAAAAAAAAAAAGTTCATAACACATTCTGGAATTTGCACAAATCAATTTTTTTTTACTCTGAAATTATAATGGACTTCTGCTGGATCAATTACCAGGGATAAATTAAAGTTGAAATTGACAACACTTGACAATTTGCACACGTCTCTAAAAAAATAAATGTCGCACCAGTAAAACTGACATGACATGAACAACTCAATTTTTTTCACTTTGATCATTACAATGGGCTTCTGCTCCATCAATTACTAGGGATAAATCACACTCAAAATTTACAACACTCGGTAATTTGTACATGTCTCTAAAAAAAATAAATGTCGCACCATTAAAACTGACATGACATGGACAATTCAATTTTTTTCGCTCTGATAATTATAATGGACTTCTGCTCCATCAATTACTAGGGATAAATACAAGTTGAAATTGACAACACTCGGAAATTTGCACACGTCTCTAAAAAATTAATGTTGCACCAATAAAACTGACATGATGTGGACAACTCAATTTTTTTTCACTCAGTTGTCTTTTTCACTCTGCAATTTGCACATTATGGACCTTTGTAAATATGCTTAAGTGTTCATTTACCCGTTCATCTAAATGCCCAGTTAACTAGTGACTCACTCAACTATAACCAAATTCTATAAATACCACTACAACTAGAGATTCGTAACAATTTCAAGTTTTCATCTCAATCCCTACCACAATGTGTCACCTAACTGCATATGTTTGTGTTTACTATGACGACCAAATTTGCAATACTAATGAAGGCACCACCTTCGTTAGTAACAACACAAAAACTTTCATGGTTAACAAGGTCATAAACTTTACACAATTGCTTGAACTTGTTCACCAAAAACTAAACATTGACCTAAAACAACATATCCGACATCTCCACTTTCGGTGCCCTATATTTGAGTCAGGACAACGTTATATGTACACATCTTTTATTCTGCGAGATGATGCTGATGTTCAACAAATGTTCAACATTTTTTACAACAACCCATCACTACCATTTATGGAGTTATTTGTCATAATCTGTCACAATAATATCCCACCAGGCAACGAACATGACTCAACCTCTAATCTTGAGGACTTGTCAGATGAATACGAGACTTGTTGGGTCAAAAACCATGATAGTGATACTGACTCCTCTTTCGGACCCGAAGGAAGTAACATGTCTCCATCCCACGAACCTATATTCAAACGGAATTGGTAATCTACAAATCATTCATGTCTAAGTTATTTCTTCTTTGAGATTTTCATGTAATGTCTTATGTTCATCTTCAGTTATCACTTTACGTATTTAAATAATTTTTCCTTTAAATTTAAATTAGCAATTTTTAGTTTACCCACTTTTACTGCAGTAGTTGACATGGTAACATAACTGTCAAAATTCACAGTACTTTGCCATTTACACTACATTGTTTCTAAAAATTAAATGTCTCATCGACAAAACTGACATGAAATGAACAACTCATAATCTCTTTGTTCACTCTGAAAATAATCATGGACGTTTGTTGCTTTAATTACAAGGGAAAAATCACAGTCCAAATTGACAATACTCTACAATTTGCACACGTATCTAAAATTTAAATGTCTCACCTGCAAAACTGATATGAAATGGACAACTCATAATCTCTTTGTTCACTCTGAAAATCATCATGAACGTCTGTTGCTTTAATTACATGGGAAAAATCACAGTCCAAATTGACAACACTATGCATTATGAGTTGTCCATTTCATGTCAATTTTGCAGGTGAGACATTTAATTTTTAGAGATGTGTGCAAAATTGACATGAGATGGAAAACTCATAATTTCTTTGTTCACTCTGAAATTATAATGGACATCTATTACATCACTTACTAGGGAAAAAAAAACATTGGATTCCAATACACATCAACGTGGTAGAATACTCATACAACTATAAATAACACAACACACACAATACTAACACACAATCTCACACAACATAATTTCACAAATCAAATTTAATCTTATTACTATGTCATTTTTGGGAGAAACAAGCCGTCAGACCATTGCTAACTCCATATTAACTTTCATTTTTTCAAATGGATCAATCACTCACAACCAAACTGGTGTTTATTTGAAATATGATGAAGACGTGTTAAAGGTGTTAGCACAATCCAACTATTGGAAACGATTCTGCACAATAGAAATTTTGGTTATTTTTAGCAAATCAATAATCCAAATAGAAGAAAACATGTATTTTGCACAATATATTTTAGATCCTCATTAGTTTTGTTATGTTTGCATTGTAATTGTAATTTTTAATGTTTTATTATTGTCGAATATCATTTCAGTTACTGTAATTTGAGTATTTTGTCTACTTTATAAGACAGATGTGTCATATATTTTTTTGCGGTATTTTTTTCTTTATTTTAATACTACTAACTAATTTTATTATTTTTTAATTATAAGAACATAAAAAAATTAACAAAACATAAATTTAACTACACAATTACATATAACATAAATAAAAAATTATACTCTAATTTTATCTAATTTTTATATTTTTCTTTATATGTATATTTTTGTTAATAAAAAAATTAATTTAATCAATATTAAAAAATTAATTTAGTAATTAAATAATTTTAAAAGTAATTAAAAATATTTTTATATAATATGATATTTAATTTAAAAAATAAAAGAACACAAAGGAAGCAAAACTGGTGCACTTTGAGAAATAATTCTCAAAGTAGTGTACTTTGAGAATTTTGATGAGAGATAACAGAATTGAAAAATGACGAAGACATGCTAAAGGTATTAGCACAATTCAACGATTAGAAACGATTCTGCACAATAAATGTTTTTGCTATTTTTAGCAAACTAGTAATCCAAATAAAAGAAGACATGTATCATACACAACATATTTCAGATCATTATTAGTTTTGTCATATTTGTGTTGTAATTGTAATTTTTGATATGTTGTATTATTATTGACTATTATCTCAGTTACTATAATTTGAAATTTTATCTACTTTGTAAGACAAATGTATTAATTATTTTTTCACGGTGTTTTCTTTAATTTATGTTAATATTACTAACTAATTTTATTATTTTTTAATTTTAAGAACATAATAAAAAAATCAACAAAACATAAATTTAATTACAAAATTACATATAACATAAATACAAATTTATACTATAATTTTATCCAATTTTTATATTTTTCTTCATATTTATATTTCTCTTTAAAAAAATTATAAAATAATTTTTCTAAAATTAATTTATTAAATAAATAATTTTAAAATCTATTAAAAATAATTTTACATAATATAATATTTAATTTTAATTTATAATAAATAATAAATAAATAAAATAAAAAAAAACTAAGAAGTCGGGGTGGCCAAAACCCAAATTTGTGTCATGAAATTATCCTCCTGCATCACTGTAGATCCCATTCAATAAAAATCTTATTTCTTGTCATGTAACAAAGAATTATACCATTTTTTTAGAATTGACATGCATATACTTAACAATAATGGCAATTAGCACGAGCAAACAATGACTACTTAGTGAGGCTAATGTTAGTTTGTATTCTCTATTTAAAATATTATGTTAGAATTTAATATTTTTTATCATATATTTTTATGCTTACTATAATTATTTTTATAAGAGTTTGAATGAATCTAATACATAATCCTTGCCTTCTACTTTTTTATTCTTTTATTTAAACTTGACGAAATCAGCATAATATGTAGTAATATAATATGAAAAAGCCACAATATTTTTTAACTATTATTGTTATTTAGAAATGATATAAATAAATCTGATGTATAATCAAGTATAAAAGTTAAATGTGTTATAGCACTAAGAAAACAATATGTTATAGGAGTTATGAAATAAGAAGAAGAAAAAAACAAAATAGAAATCAAATTTAAATTATGGAATTACAAATAAAAATTGTTTAATACAATAAAACACTCAAATGCAGAATATCCATTTATTACATTATGTCAATAAAAATATAATAAGCGTTTAATGGATGAATTTGGCCGTGCTTTGTTGCAAATACTATTGATTAAAATATAAAGTTAACTTGCCGAAATCATCATCATGATAAAAGCGTGTCATTTAATTGACCCAATTTTATAAAAATATCAACTACGACAACTTTATTACTCTCCCTTGTATGTTACAAAAAGGTAAGGAAACTTTGATTCATCATCAGTGACCAAAGAAAGACATGGTATCTCTTTAAATCTTAATATTTAACTTGCTGCCACCCAAAACTGTTGGAGATAGATAAATATTTTATATTTATTGGAATTGAGATAAATAATATTTGAACTTAAAAATTATATCAACCTTCTTGATGCATATGAATGAGACTTCTTGCAGCATTGTTGAATATATCAGATTGAAATATTGCCTTTGCCTAGACATGCTGGTTCCAAAAAAAGTTATCTTTCCTCTTTCAACTCTCCCCTTACTGCTCCCATGCAACAACATTTTTTGAGCTCGTTGCTTTGCTGAAGGCAGCTCCCTTACTATCCACATAAAATACACCATTCTCTGATGTCCATTAGCCCAAAAATATAAAATGAAAGAAATGAATATATTTATATTATAATTTAATATAAGTTTCAATTTTATTTTATGCATAAAAATATATTTTTAATTAATTTTAAACTCTTGAAATTTTTTATTTATTGATAAATTATTTTCATCATGTTTTTATTTTCAATTATTATATTTTTCATATTATATATTCTACTATTAATCATATATTATATCTTAAAATATTTTTTATCGAAATTAAAATAAAGTAAAAAAAAACACACTTAAGTACGTTAAAATAAATCATATAATATAAAATTATTCAAAAGTTAATAGAAAATTAAAATAAAATAAATTTAACATTTATTATTATCAATTTGGTGAAATATAATAATATAAAAAACGTGTACGAGGAATGAGTGAGAAAAATAAATAAATAATAAATCTGTTTTATTTAAAAAATGTAATAAGAAAATTTAATAAATATTTTAAGAATAAAAGGGAATAAAATATAAAAATTAGAAGTTAGGAATTAACGTATTTAAAAACATTACTTTATTAAAAAATGATAAAAATTAGTAAAAAAAATTATTTATCAAATAATCAAATAAATTTTTCAACTCATAAAAAAAATGAAATTAGTTAAAATAACTAAACATAATCTCTTTTAAAAGCATTACAAATTAATTTGGAAATAGCAAATAAAAATATTGAGTATACAAATACTACAAATAAAAGGAGAGTAATTTAATATGATTGAGAGAGAATTTTTTTTTCAAAAATAATATGCGAAATTAATGTAATTTAGAGGAAAGGGCAAAAGTAATATTGAAATTATCAAATTGAGAGAGTGAAAATGATGAAAGCTTTTACTCTAAATTACATTTCACATATTACTTTTAGTAAAATATCTTCAGAAAAGGAATATCTCTTTTAAACATTACCAATATTTGAGAGGAATTTTGCCCGGGCAGCTAGGCTCCCTCCACATAAATTCTTATTTTATGTATGTATACAAGGAAAAGTAAGCATAGCTAATAACACCACTAAGCATGATCTTGTGAAAAGAAATTAATAAAGAACCTACTCAAATAATTGGGAAACAAAAACAAGTGATGGATCCTTCTCAAGTTCAATAGTTCCAACTATAGAGGTCCTTCTACCCTTCAAAAACCGGTTGTACCATTTTGCAGAGAGCTTTGGGTATCTCTTCAACTCTGGATCATCCCTATCAACGTAGTATAGGCCAAAGCTCGACTTGTATCCATCTAGCAACTCGAACAAATCCAGGAAAGACCATGCAAAATACCCCTTTATATTTGATCCATCTCTGAGAAAATTTGGCAAGATATAGAAGATCAGAGAACACATTAGAGGTGTTTATGTGGACACTTTCAGGAAAAGAAAATGTTGTATTAAGTTCTAATGATAACCACTTTGTTCTTTCTATTTCAAGAATTTGTATTTTTTGCGTGTCAGTGTATGTTCTGGTTTGATTAATTCTTTGAGTAAGTCCCTTCTCAAGATGACTACAGAAATTAAAAACTTCATATATATAACAATATAGTTCAATAGATTTGTTATCCATAATTTAGATTCCCAAGTCATCCACAAAACTTTTGGAAGTGATTAAGAAAATATTTTTTTGATGTGTTGCATGAACTAGAGCAGGACTGCAAACCTTAAGGCATCAAGCACGCTACCAATATATCCATGCAAGTATTTCACCCTTGTCACGTCTTGCAGTGACGAATTACTTGCTGTCCGTTGACCTAACAACCCAAAATTTGATTCATCAGTAACTCAGCCCATTTAAGCTCGCAATGTTCCACACGAGCACCCTAGCTATCATCAGCAGAACTTCCTAATAATTTACCATTGGTACATGTACTATAAGTATACTGTATGGTTGAGTTCAAATTCCATGCAACTTAGGATGGCCATACATAGGAAAATACAAGTTAATAGCAATATGCTACTAACTAATGACATTGTTGGATACATGTATTAATGAAGTGGGAAAAGGTTATAAGAAAGAATTGACATGATTGAAACATTAAATGCTACCAAGTTGCTTTGTCTATTAGGTACATCAAAACTCTGACTCCAATTTAATATTCAACCCTCATAACAACTAGAGATGATTTTACTACAAAATATCCACCGGAATTATGTAATCTTCTTCAACTGTTACTCACTTTTGTCATTATATAACACTGTCATTTGGGAGGGGGTCATAGGAGGGGAAAACAAACCCACGCACACACATATAAATATATATATATATATATATATATATATATATATATATATAGAGAGAGAGAGAGAGAGAGAGAGAGAGAGAGAGAGAGAGAGAGAGAGAGAGAGAGAGAGTGAGTGAGAGAGAGAGAGAGAGAGAGAGAGAGTGAGTGAGAGAGAGAGAGAGACCATTTTCATGAATAAATATAGGAGGATTCCCATAAAGGAGCTTGAATTTATTCAACTCTTGACGCAAACCCCACGGTGTTATAAGGTACTAATCAATCAAGTAAAGCCAGTTAGTCATACAATGAAGTAATCTAAAAAATTGAACGAATTTATTATAAGACAAATAATTTTTATTTTATTGTTACCTCTTCATTTGAAAACAGATCCTCTCCAACTGCAAAATCAAGAAAGTGATGAGGCATTACATTACTTAGAAATGGATGAATCAGGCAATCGAGTTCATTATTGAAATTGATAAATTTAAATTATTCTACAACATTGTTCACATAATTCCCCAAAACCTAATTACTGAATAAATAATGCATTTGGTTTTTTTTTCATGTTTAAGATATTAAATACATTTATCTTTTTATTTAAATTTTTCAGATGAAAAGTATCAAGAGATTATTAGGTTATTGTAGAGGGATATTACATTCTTGTTAGAAATTGAGATGGTAAATGATGTGTAAGTTCAACAGGTTGGAAATTTCATAATGACGATGAAAAGGCGTCGTGAATTCAATTTCCACAGCAATCTTATATGACCAACTTTAATTTTTTTACTAAATATATTATCCTTAAACTTAACGAAGTACATACAGATATTTGCCGCCATGTCTGCAGTGAAATCTCTCAGTTGGTTCTTAAGGGCGTCAGAATTGTCTGAGACATTGAGATTGGTGTAGTGAATTACGCCTATGAAGTCAAATGAACCCTTAACTTGTTTAGATTCATGATTTGTGAAGGCCGGAATTCTTTCACCTGCATTTGTCTTCATGGAAATGGGATAGTCTCCATATTGCAGGGGTTCCATAATCCTGCAATATTAAAACAGGCTTATAATTAAATCTGCCATTCTTCAGCTATGTGTATGTCCAATGAAAGAAAGCAAGCTTTAGTGCCTTTAAGGAACTGAAGAAAGAATAGAAAAGCAGAAAGTTTAATGGATAAAACTTCATTTATATATATTCTTCTGTCTTAAGAGAACAAATAAGGAACACAAGGGGTAGAAAGAACTAAGAAGTAAAACTAACCAATTGTAGGGTCTGTAACTTACCAACCAACAAAAAAATCACGGGCTCGTTGAGATGCTACCCTGTCTTTTTCTGTATTTGTTTGAGGAAAAATCCCAAACGTGTAAATAGAGATACCAACAAATCCATGTTGTTTGTCCTGCAAAGCCACTTAAGTTACTTAGAAAATGGGAACATTCTTTGCTATCAGTGTCCGTATGAGAAGAATAAATGTCAAAAATATTAAGATTGAGAAGCAGATAAGGATCCTAAGTTTATAAGTTTAATTTTTATGCGTGCATAAAACCTATTACATTGTCCGCTAATAAAAAAATTATAACATCACTTTTAAGCTAGTCGGAGTAAGCAAAATCTTAATTAACAAACTTATGAAACATAATAATATGTAATTGGATAACATTACAAAAACTCATTACACTAACATTGCAAAGACTATTTTTTTTAAGTTTAATGCAAAGTATATAAGTGGCTTAAATACTTTTTTACTTATTGTAACTCAGCAGTTTTTTATAATTTTTTCGTCCTTACAAAATTATTTTTTTATTTTTAGTTTTTGTAATTTATGTTTGTTTTATTTTATTTTTTTATAAGGTTTTAGAAAATGTATTTTCACATTTCAAAATATTATCTTAAAAGAGTCTTTTAAGGATTAATAATAAAACAAATATAATTTATAATAATTAAAAATAAAAAAATAATTTTACAAGAACCAATAGGAAAAAACACTAAATGAGAAAGAATAAAAATATATTTAAACCTACATAAATTGAAGCTTTTGGCATTTAAACATATATATGTAAGATTAGGTGATATACCCTATATTTTCTCCAGTACAATCTAGCAGCCGAAGAATGTGATAACAAAATATGATGAACAGCCAAGTAGGGTTCATATGTTGAGTTGCCCATTGTGTCGTTTGTAGCACAAAATGGGGGAGAACATCGTCGAGGTGGGCTGTTTCCCTGATCATAACCACCTAAGGCGAAAACATTGGGCTCATTTACAGTGGTCCAATACAACACTCTGTCACCAAACTCTCTAAAACATACTTCTGCGTAGTATGTGAAGTCTTTTCTGCATTTATATCCAAGTAATTTATCCATTAGTATTTCTCGATTTTGTGCATGATTTAATAATATAAGGAGCTTGTTTGCTAGACAAAAGTTAACGCATGCACACCCATTTGTTAGGATAGCTACAATTTCAATATGCGGTGCAGGGGATTTTCATGAATTAATTTTAGTATAGGAGATATAAGGTTTGCTAGTTAAAGGATGAGGAGAGGGAGAGATAGGTCGAGGTTTCAAATTCTTCCAGTAACAAAAATTAATGAATTATAGTGCATGTTAACTGTTTGACTCTTGAAACAAATTTTTTAAATTGTTGCTAGTTTTTTTTTAGGATATGCTGTTATGCTGCAGATATGTTGTTAGGTTGTTATGCTGTTCAGATATGTTGTTAGACTGTTATGCTGTTTTTAAATTTATCTTCTATTTTTTAGGCAACAACCCATAGGAGTTTTATCTATATATTTTAGCATCTCTTTGTAAAATGCACTCTGCTTTTCAGATCAATAAAACAGCCTTTCTTCTGCAATAATATCCTGAGTTTCTTTATCTTTTAATCATTCGTATCTTTCTAAAAACAACAAATTGGTATCCTGAGCCTTATTCTGAGGGATCTGAGAGATTGAGAGAACCCATACACATTCAAAACACAAACACACATAACCTGGTCAGAATGAATCCAGAAGGTTCATCCATTCCACTTACACTTTCGCTGTTTGATGGTAAAAGTTATCATCTCTGGGCTTTTAGAATGGAAGCCTATCTCGAAGCAGGTGATTTGTGGGAAGCTGTTGAAGATGTGTACGAAGTCGAACCCTTGCCGGACAATCCAACGGTTGCTCAAATCAAAAATCACAAAGAAAGGAAGCAGAGAAAGTCAAAAGCAAAAGCAACTTTGCTTGCAGCAGTTTCATCCACCATTCTAGCCAGAATAATGACACTTAAAACAACCAATCAGATTTGGGACTTTCTGAAACAAGAGTATGAAGGAAATGAAAAGGTTAAAGGCATGCAGGTGCTGAATTTTATCCGAGAATTTGAGATGCAGAGAATGAAGGAATCAGAAACGATTAAGGAATACTCTGATAGGCTTCTTGGCATAGTCAATAATGTAAGGCTCCTAGGTACTGAATTTTCAGACGCTAGAATTGTTCAAAAAATTCTAGTCACAATACCTGAAAAGTTTGAAGCCACAATTGCATCTCTGGAGAATTCAAGGAATTTGTCAAGCATTACATTGGCAGAATTGTTGAATGCCCTACAAGCACAAGAACAAAGGAGGCTTATGAGGCAAGAAGGGTCTGTTGAGGGTGCTTTTCAGGCCAGATCACAGAATTACAAAGGAGGCAAAAATAACAAGAAGAAGCAGAGCAACAACAAAAATGGCCAAAGCAGCAAGACACGTGTCTTTTCACCTTGTCCTTATTGCAAAAAAATAATCACCCACACAACAAGTGTTGGTGGAGACCAGACATAAAATGCCACAAGTGTGGTCAATTAGGACATGTGGAAAGAATATGCAAGACTCAACAACAACAACAAGGAGAAGCCAAGGCTGTTGAAGATCAGCCTATGGAGGAGCAGCTGTTTGTAGCATCATGCTTTGCAACCAACACCACTACGGAGAGCTGGCTTATAGACAGTGGTTGCACAAACCACATGACTTATGATCGTGAACTTTTCAAAGAATTGGACGAGACAACTATTTCCAAAGTCAGAATTGGAAATGGAGCACTCATTGCAGTAAAAGGCAAGGGAACGGTTGCAATTGAAGGCCACTCAGGTTTGAAATTAATTTCTGATGTATTATATGTTCCTGAAATTAATCAAAACCTTTTAAGTGTTACTCAACTGCTGGAGAAAGGATATAAGGTGCTGTTTGAGGAAAAAAACTGTGTGATTAAAGATGCAAACAACATAGAAATGATCAAAGTTCAAATGAAAGGCAAGAGTTTTGTCTTGGACTTGATGAATGAGGAGCAGCAAGCAGCTGTACACAAAGAGGATGATAATACAATGCTTTGGCACAAGAGATTGGGGCACTTTCATCATGCTGCACTACTTTTCATGAAAAAGAACAACATAGTGAAAGATATGCCAGAATTAGACGATTTACCTCCAAACTGTGTTGCTTGCCAATATGGAAAGCAAACCAGACTGCCTTTTCAACAAACCAAGACTTGGAGGGCTTCACAAAAGCTACAGTTAGTACACACAGATGTGGGAGGACCCATGAAAACACCATCATTGAATGGCAGTAAGTATTATATTGCATTCATTGATGATTATTCAAGAATGTGTTGGATTTATTCTATGAAGTTTAAATCTGATGTTGCTGACATCTTTGTGAAGTTTAAAGCTTGGGTTGAAACTCAAAGTGGATGCAAGATGCAGGTGATCAGGTCCGATAATGGAACTGAATATACCTCTGAAAAATTTAACAAGTTTTGTGTAGATGCAGGCATTGAACATCAATTGACAGCACCATACACTCAGCAACAGAATGGTGTTGTCGAGAGGAAAAACCGAACAATTATGGAGATGACAAGGTGCTTACTTCATGACAAAGGGCTACCAAAGGAATTTTGGGCAGAGGCTGCACACACAACAGTTTTTTGCTGAATAGGTTACCAACAAAAGCTTTGCAGAAAAAGACTCCATTTGAAGCATGGCACGACTACAAACCAAAGCTAACAAATCTGAAGACATTTGGCTGCCTATGTTTCTCCTACATACCTCAAGTAAAGAGAGACAAGCTTGACAAGAAAGCAGAACCTGGAATTTTTGTGGGTTATAGCTCAACTTCAAAGGCCTACAGAATCTACCTACCACAGAGCAACAAAGTAATCGTCAGCAGGGATGTCAAATTTCTGGAGTCAGATAGTTGGGACTGGAAAAATGATAAGAGGTCTGAGTTTCAGGAGGAGAATGAAGATGTTGATGAAGAACCCATCAGAGGAACCAGATCACTTTCAGACATCTACCAAAGGTGTAATGTTGCTGTAATGGAGCCTGAGGGATATGAAGAAGCTACAGCTGATCAGAAATGGAGAAATGCAATGAAAGAGGAGCTTATAATGATTGAAAAAAATAAAACATGGGAGCTGGTGGACAGACCTAACCACAAGAAAGCGATTGGTGTCAAGTGGGTTTATAGAACTAAGCTCAACTCAGATGGTTCTGTAAACAAATACAAGGCAAGGCTTGTTGTTAAAGGATATGCTCAAGTGTTTGGTGTTGATTTTTCAGAGACTTTTGCCCCAGTTGCCAGACTAGAAACCATAAGAATGTTGATGTCTCTTGCTGCACAAAAAGGTTGGATTATACATCAAATGGATGTGAAATCAGCCTTCTTAAATGGATACTTGGAGGAAGAAATTTTTGTTGAGCAACCTGAAGGGTTCGTTGTTCAAGGACAGGAGGAGAAAGTATATCGATTAAGGAAAGCTTTGTATGGTTTAAAGCAGGCACCGCGGTCATGGTATAGCAGAATTGATGCACACTTGGTGAACTTAGGCTTCAAAAAAAGTTTAAGTGAATCTACTTTATATGTGAAGAAGACTAATGGTGAATTGCTTGTAGTATCTCTATATGTTGATGATCTACTGGTTTCGGGAAGCAGTGGGGAGCATATTGACAAGTTCAAGGAAGAAATGAAAGATGCTTTTGAAATGACAGACCTTGGAAGGATGACATTCTTTCTCGGTATGCAGGTGGATCAAAAACAGAATGAAATATTTCTTTGCCAGGAAAAATATGCAAATGAAATTCTCAAGAAGTTCAACATGGAAGGGTGCAAACCAACTGCAACTCCAATGAATCAAAAGGAGAAGTTTTACAAAGAAGATGGAGCTGAAAAAGTGGATGAAAAGCTGTATAGGAGCCTTATAGGCTGCCTAATGTATTTAAGTGCATCAAGGCCTCACATCTTGCATGCATTAAGCTTGTTATCAAGGTACATGAACTGTGCTAGTAGAATTCATTTTCAGGCAGCAAAAAGAATTCTTAGATATGTTAAAGGCACAATTGATTTTGGAATTAGATACCATTATGTTAAAAACTTCAGACTTCATGGTTATTCTGATAGTGATTGGGCTGGATGTGCTGATGATATGAGAAGTACGTCAGGTTATCTTTTTAGCTTTGGTTCTGGAATTTTCTCATGGTATTCAAAGAAACAGGAAGTAATAGCTCAATCCACAGCAGAAGCAGAATATGTTGCTGCAACTGCTGCTGTAAATCAAGCTCTTTGGATCAGAAAGCTTATGACAGATTTGCATATGGAACAACAGGACAGTACGCAGATATTTGTGGATAATCAAGCTGCAATTTCAATTTCAAATAATCCAGTGTTTCATGGCAAAACAAAACACTTCAAGATAAAGCTCTATTTTCTCAGGGAAGCACAAAAGGAAGGAGAAGTGAAATTAATTTACTGCACAACAAAGGAACAAAGTGCTGATATCCTAACAAAGGCGCTTCCTAAAGCTAGATATGAATTCTTGAGGCAGAGGCTTGGTGTGTGCTGTTCCAGAGTCAAGGAGGAGTGTTAACTGTTTGACTCTTGAAACAAATTTTTTAAATTGTTGCTAGTTTTTTTTTAGGATATGCTGTTATGCTGCAGATATGTTGTTAGGTTGTTATGTTGTTCAGATATGTTGTTAGGCTGTTATGCTGTTTTAAAATTTATCTTCTATTTTTTAGGCAACAACCCATAGGAGTTTTATCTATATATTTTAGCATCTCTTTGTAAAATGCACTCTGCTTTTCAGATCAATAAAACAGTCTTTCTTCTGCAATAATATCCTGAGTTTCTTTATCTTTTAATCATTCGTATCTTTCTAAAAACAACAGTGCAAGAGATCAGGAACATACATGATGTCACGACTAATCCATCCTCCATATTCATCTTCAAGTACCTGTGGAAGATCAAAGTTGTGTAGCGTGGCATGTGGTTGGTTTCCTGCTCCACGGAAATAGGGAAATATATCAGTTTTTTTATTTGGAGTGAATACGAGGCATGATTAATTTTGTAAGCTAATTAAGAAACTCGTATTTAATTAAGTTTAACCATTGCTGATAAGTTCGTTGATGAGATTGTTGTAGTACTGTAATCCTTTGGGATTGACGGGTCCTCTGCCATCTGAGGAGAAACAAAAGCATTTTCTTAAGTGTTGAGAAAGCTTTTACCCTAAAAAGAAATATAGATACATAAAATTCCAAGAGTTTGCGTTCAATATTACAGTACTTGGTAACAATCTTGACCATGAAATCGAAAATCTATAGGCATCAAGCCCTGTTTCCAGCATTAGCTGCACATCTTCCTGTATTATATATTTTCGTGAAAACAATTAATATCTTTTCAAGTCTTAAAGGGCATTATAAGTATAACAAAATAATGACTAAGCTTGTTTTCTTTGTCCAGCTTATGCCTCAATCTTTTTTATTTTCCACAAATGAGGTGCAGCGTATTCACCTTGTACTTGTGGTACCCATCACAGGCTACATCTCCATTTTCTCCATGGGCATATCCTGTTCATTAAAAATAATTGCATGAGACCCACGTTTCCTAAGTAAATGATCAGTAAACATGACATGCATCAGTGCTACGAACAAAAAGTAGTAATTTAAGATTTTGGAGGAATGAAAATTAAAGAATTTTTTTTACTAAGACCAAAACTAAAATTCACTCATTTTATAGAAATTGAAAACATATTTAATCATATTTTTTAATAGATTTCAGAAGAAATATAATTGTTAGAAAATAAAATTTTCTCTCCTCACTTTCTCAATTAGACATTTATAATATTCTCTTATTTGGATGCGCATTTCACGCACAATTTCCAACTAGCCAAAAACAAATTAGACGGGATGCTAGGTCCTTTTTATAATTACTCTTATCTTTATTTAGATCCTTTTAACAATTTATCCTTTTTAATATACTATCCTCCTTCAAGTCCAATTTATAAAAATCAAATTAGACGGGATGCTAGGTCCTTTTTATAATTAATATTTTTTTAAAAAAGAATTAACACATAAAATGTCACGTTAAATATCTATTTCTTTGAGGAAATTAAGAAATTTTCCAAAATTATCAAAGCCTATAATTGGTAACCACCAACCAGCGTAGGCAAAGGTGTCCCAGATGCTAGGAGTTCTTCCATCTTTGTTAGCAGCTCCTTCCACCTGTTTATAATTTATAATGATTATAACAACACCACTTTATACTATACTATATATTAATCTTTGCACAATACTTGCTAATCGGCTAAATTAAATTGCTTTTGGGACATATAAATAGAGTGATAGAAGAAATGAAATGATTCATAAGATACGAAGAAATTTGGTGAAGGGAAAACTGCAAGGAAGCTACGTTATAAACAGAACCTCGAAGAGAGTTAAGCTTCGTTCTCAGAAGGAAACAACACCAGAAAATTAGCCTTCCATAATTTCAACGAAAACATAGAACATAAATGAAACTAGAAGCAGAAAAATAAATAAAGATAAGAGCATAAAACGTAAATGAAACTAAGAACAGAAAACGTAAATGAAACTAAAGGCAGAAAGAAGAAACAAGAACAAAATTGTAATTAGAAGCAGAAAATGGAAAATTGCATTATGTGAACAATAGCATTAGAACAGAAAACGTAAAACCCTCAACCCTATGCTTTGAATAATAGTCTAACAGAATAGTCTTGCACGAATCCCAAGGCTGCTATTTAAAAGAGTCACTCAAAGTCACTGGGCCCTATTACATTATTCTGGCCCAAAACGAAATAAACACTGAACCACATAAAATAAAAATGCAATCTCCTAATTAGAAATTAACTAAGGTAAGCGCTATTTTATTTGCCCTCTTCAAGTCCACAACCAAAATCCGGATTAAGCCCAATGTTTCATTAATTCCTGAAATTAGATTAAAAACATCAAATTAGTTAAATGAGTCCAAATAATAAAACTGCCTAATTAATTTAACAATTAAGACTAATCAATAATTAAAATGGTGCAAAAAGAGTTTAAGAAATAGAAGAAAATGATGGCACATCAGAAGCAAAGCAATAATGATAGTGAGAAAGAGAGTTCTAGTTTCCATCACTTGGTGAGAGTTAAGAGAAATTGTAAACCATCCTTGTTGGGTGAGGTTGAGAGATATTCTCTTGTATTGAGAGAGTCTTTGCAATCCCACTTTTAATAGTGAAGATATGTATTGACATGGTCCTATAGTTTTTACCTTTCACGTTAAAATTTTTTGGTGTCATTTTTCTACTCTCTATCACTACTACAATAAAAGTATACTACATCAGTTATTTGTAGCTTACTACATCGGTTGTCGACTGTCGTTGAATTAGGCATTGTAGAAAGTATGGACGTTTACAACGACGGTTGTATTGAACTGTCGTAGAATGTATAACATTTTAAGATTGGTTCCTGCTCAGGACTGTCTTAAAATATACCACGTTCTAAGAAGGTCTTAAGGACAACCGTCTTAGAACGTATTATTTTTTTTAAAAAATAATAATTTCATTTTTTTGTAGTTGTCTCCATGTCAGCTATATTACAATGATTGACACCAATACACTGCTACTTAAGTGCCACGTAATAATTGATAAAAATGTGTGACCATTCAACTAATTAATGTGTAAGAAAATTCTTTTTGTCTATAACTATATTATAACAATCATTCATTCAGACCATTCTAATATGTAACAAAAGAAATACTAAAAGAATTATATATCCTTGCATACTTAAAGATGACTAAAAGACATGAAGAAAAAAAGAACCTTGTCATTTTCTCTGTCATACCTTAATTTCATCAGGGGACCTTCCTTTGCTAATGTTTTGATTCTTGCTAGCCGAATTGAGCGGCTTGATGCCAGTTGCTACTCAATCCGAAAGGTTTTTCGATGTTTCAGAAAAGAATGCGAAAAATACTCAAAAGGGATGACAAAATGGTCATTTTAAAACTTTTTCTGACCTCTAGCTCACCTAGACTAGCCTCTGGCTCACCTGGGCCACCAAATAACTTCATGATGAAGTAACCAGCTCGCCTGGGTGAGCAAGGTTGCTTCAAAATGAAGTTAACAGCTCGCCTTGGCGAGCTGTCATGATCCCAAGTGGCTGCTTTTGCTATAAATAAGCGTGAAGAGGGGCTAAGGAAGGGGTCCCAAGGTCCAGAGGTCTAGAATTGAGAAGAAAGAAGAGAAAAGAAGAAGAAAGAAGAGAAAAAGAAGCTAAAACACTGCCAAATCGCGACTACAATCGATTTCTAAATCGTTCTTCGGTCGTTCTTCATTTGTTCTTCATCCGGTTAGTGGTTGCTTTTAAGAATTTGAACTTGATTTATGGACCCATAGGGGTCCTCTCTATTGTTTTGTGCGTCTTCATCTCCTTCTTCGATCATCGGTAATCGCTTTTCTTTTGTAAAGTAAGTTTTAACTGATCATTAGCGTCGCAATTTATCTTTAAAAAATGATTGAAGATTAATAGGCAAAAACAAAATAAAACCAACTCATAAACTTCTTCATTTCAGCAAAAAAATCAAGAGATCGTTTCAAGGTCCAATGCCTTAACGATTCTCTCCTCTCATAAAAAATCAAGAGGTCGTTTCAAGGTCCAACGCCTTAAACGACTCTCTCCGCTTGTCAAAATTTAAAAGATCATTTCAAGGTCCAATGCTTTAAACGACTTTTGTTCGCAATAAAAATCAATCTTTCAAAAATATAAAATCAATGTAACACACAAAATTTCAGACTTAAAGAACTACGTAGGTCTGAATTCCTCATCGCACCTGAGGATAGTAGGAGGAAGGGCAACACCCTAGTCGACCCCAAAAAATAAAAAACATAAAAAAGGAAAAATACATAATTTTGAAGTCATGTCTTGCACACTCGATTAGAGGTTTCCGTCCCTTGTGACGGGCACGTGGGGTGCTAATACCTCCCCCCTACGGAAACAACTCCCAAACCCTCATTTTCAAAATCTGCAGACCATCGTCTTTTTGGTTTTTCTAGCATTTTCCTCAAATAAACATTAGTGGGGACTCCGCTTGTTCTCTCCCTCAAAGACAAACACTTTGGCCCATGATTTTGGCCTTTTCGCACCCCCGCCGAAGGGTAGGTTGCGACATTCTCCACCAATATTCTGATGAAAAAAGCTCTTGACAAAATCCTGATCATAGGCCAATACCAGAGAATTAAAAAAAAATCATATTAGTCTTCTAATACAGGACATATAACTCAAGAAAATTTCATACAAATTTATGTTAAATTATAGAGCAAATAATTTATAAAATTTATTTCTCCTACAATAAAAATTGAACTTATCTGTCAATAACTACCCATGGGTGGCATACCAAAAAGGTGGCATTGGAGGCATCCCCAATCCACCCATTGGTGGTGCAGGCAAAGCAAGAAGCAACAACTGAGCATACATATTGAGCATACATATTTTGTAACAGGAAAACATTATATTCAATCAGTATTTGATATTACAAAGTTCCATCAGTTAATGAGTGTTTAATAAGGAGATAGAAGTTATTCACTAAGTTATTAGAGCAGGTAACATAACCTCAAAGTCCAGCTAACGCTGATCTATTTTCAGCATCTAATTCTAATTTTTTTTTAAATCTAATACTTTAAGTTAGTTACAATTTAAACTATTACTATTTCATAAAAAAACAGTTAGAATATTTAATTTCAAAAAATAAAGAATTATGATAAAAAAAATAAATTTAAAAGTAATTTTATAGTAAAATAATATATTGTGGAATGATATGTATTTAAATTATATCATCATACAATAGTAGTGTGCAATGAAGCATGCATTAATGAATCCAAGATCTCTTAAAAAAATGAATCCAAAATAAATGTAGCATGCATTAATTGTTTTTCATGCAATATTTGTGAGTGTACATAAATAATTTAAAAATTTCTTCCAAATAAAACTACTAATCAATTATACGAAAGAAGAAAAGCAAATTTAAGTCCATTGACTAGTTTTTATGTTCTGCCAAAATTGAGTTATTGTCTCTAACTTCGATATCGTGTTACTATACAGTTTTGGCTTATTTAAGTTGGATGATAAAAAGGGCTACAACGTCAATCATCAATTGAAATACATGCATTATAGCACTCGTGAACAGAACAAATATAATTATACTAATTATCGGTACATAATATAATCTGCACTTTATCTAGCTTATCTATGAAAACATAAAACAATTTGGAGGATAAAGGTGAAATGAAGATGCAGAAAATGATATAGATATTAATTGAAGGATATCTAATTAATCATAAGAAAGTACCTTGCAGCCCTTCCAGATGTAGTAAAACAAATTATAATAGATACTTTCACCTTAATCACTGCTCCTACGTAACAAGTAATCATTAGCATGTAAGAAGCACACCTAAGAATCTACCACACCATGCCAATAAAGCAAAATGTAAATTACCATAGAGGATGCAATACATTCCAAGTGAGTCATGGGTTCTCCAACATACTTGATTGTCCTTTAAAAATAAAGGTCTTGATTGAAAACTTTCTCATCCTACAAGGACATGAAATGGAAGGCAGAGACTTGAGCCAACGTTTTGTGGGACATTTCAAATAGGATAACAACTCATGATTCAAAGGAATTCCCAACAAATGATTAGCAGGAGAATGCCACACTGAGATAAACCACCATAAGATAGAAAAAAGTAAAAATGGGAAAAAGGAAAGGGAAGTTAGGAACCCAGAATAGAAAACAGAAAATATAATGATTTAGCACCAACTTTTTAATTAATTAATATTCAAGAATTCTAAATTTCATCTAAAATTAAATTTCAATTAATTAATATTCAAGAATTCTAAATTTCGTCTAAAAATAAATTTCAAGAATTTCATATTTTTCTCTTCCCCTCAATTTATTTTTCAACATGAAAAATAATACTTATAAAATTTATCCACAATTGCTAGAACTATATCTGATAAGAAACTGCATTTTGCATAATCATAAGGAGTGATATTAATCTGGCCAAACATGAAAAAGAAATGTAAGAGTTACCACATTTCTTACTTTTTTTCACCTATTCCCCCTTTCTCTCCTATTCATCCATTTCACACCCCATTCTTCTGGCGTGAGAAAGAAACATTGCTCAATAATTAAACAGTTTATGCAGATATAAAATGTAGAAAAAGTGTAAATAAATAATATACAAAAACCAATAACTTGTTCGGGGTTTAATATCGGAGATGGAGACAATGCCTCTTGGCTCTTGAATAGATCCTGGTCTACAATTATTATTCTTTGAATCCTCTTTAAGCCGAGGTGCAAGTTCTCATTATAATCAAGTGCAGAAAAATTTAGGTTTAGAAGCTACAATTTTTTTTTAAAAAAAGAACAGAAAAAAAATTAGGTAACAAATAATTAATTTTAGTCATAAAAGCAAAAAGTAGCATACAACTAGTTTCGGTACACTATAATTGCTTTTAAGCATGGAAAAAATATCTACCTAAGTAAAATACAAAAGACCATCAATTCAAATGCATTTAACACCAATTGTTATTTGAAATGGAGTAAATAAAAGACGAAAGTACGTAATGGAACCTAAGCTGGTTTGCACACAATCACAATCATGAAACCAACAAAAAAATGGGAGATAAAATAGGAGTAAAAAACAAACTCAATATTAAAAAAACTTAAAAAGCCAATCAATTTGAGCTATTTTTGTTAACTCAATTCCGATTAAGATATTGATTACTACTGAAAAAAGATTACCAATGTGCAAAATATCTTCATTTACTCTACTAATTTTAGATGTTAAGCACCCAATTAATATTATGCCAGCTGGACCTAAACTAATGTGTTCCAAATCAACGATTGCCAACTCATATCATGAAGCTCTAGAGGAACTTAGCACAGATTTCAAATGCATCTGCCCCTCCAGACATATCATGAAGCTCTAGAGGAACATTCTCAAAATCACTAGAATCTGAGCAAAGCCTTCGTACAAGGCCACATTTTGGAAGAAGCGAAGACTGCAGCACACACAAATAGAACTGTAGATGTCACTAGAATCTAAGTTTGTTATTTTCTTTTATGCACACATCACACTCAATCTAATTCTAATACCTGGTGTAGCATATAAGTAGTGTCATAGATTTTTATCACAAGGTCAGCTGAAATATCTGAAACAAGAGTCCTTCATTTATGATGATAATATACGTTAATTTATGAATACATATATATAGGGAGGGGGGGGGGGGGGGGGGGGAATAGGTTGTGTACCACTCTTGGGCCAAAGATCAATATAAATACCTGGTAGCTTGTTCACTGTAGAAAGTATCTGGCCTTGTTCCAAGTTTCATGAACTTCATATCTACTTATTGAGATCTATCCCCAATAATCAAGAAAAACCTCTACTTGAAAGCCTGCACAAATTCTAAACACTATAACTTGAATGCTACTACAGATCCCATAAAGTAAAGGTCAAGATACTATGCTTAAGTAATTATAGAGAGAGAGAACAACATTATGTGTTTTATATTAAACAACCCTTTTATCAGGTGTGAATCAAAAGAGTTTTTAGTTGTTGCAAGATATTGAAGAGCATGCACACATGGATTATATCATGGTTCTGGTTCATGATTATGCAAGGTTCTGGTTCATGATTATGCAACACCCCAACATGATAGTAGCACCTTCTATTTCAAGAAAGCAAACTAAGAACTGGAGGAGAGGGTGAAGAAATCACTATATATGAAGGTTGAAGACCAGGACATGAAATTCACATAATATCATTCTTCATACTAATATGTATGAGAAAAACCCAGAAAATAAAGAACAGAAAGAATTGTGCAAAAAATGCTTACCTCAACTTTCATATAACAATGGCCCTCACAACCTCATTGCTTTGCATATAACTCTGCAAGAACTTCAATTTATAGATGTGGTGTCCTCATCTACAGATGAAATAAAGCAAGAAACAATAAATTCCAAATTTTGCCTTCATGCACTGAGAAAGAGTACATAATACAATAATTGTATAGAGAAGTACTTGTGCTAGATGCCATGCATTACAATAAACTGTATAGAGAAGTACTTATGCTAGATGCCATGCATTGATGCAAATTTGTCTCTACCCCGGTGCCTTTGGAAGTTACTTCCAACTTCAAGCTAAACTACGTAGGTGAAGCTAATAAATAAAATTAGATGGATGAAGAAAATAGTCCCTATCCCAGCTATAAGCCTTATGGTCTCAAGCCAAGCACAACACCATGAAGAAAATGGTCCCCATTTTGGACCAGCTAAATGGGCAGCCCAAAAGTATAGAGAACCAGTCATCTGTTAGATTGAATTGCAAGTCAAAGTTAGCACTCATCTTCTGCCAGACCTGCTCTCTTCAATGCCTTATCTTTCAACTGTTGCAGAACCTGATGAACAAATAACAATAACAATTGTTAAACATACAATGGCTTTCCAAAAGAGTGTCTTTTACATTGATTATACAAAACATGTAAATTAATTAAGCTCTTGTTAATAAAATGAGTCACCTCAACATAGGATTTAGAAACAACAATCCTAGTACGTCCAAAACTTTTCCAACCACTTTCTCAACCTCCAATAAGGATTGAATCAATTGCAACAGTGCTCTTTTCTGCATTTTCTTATGCAAGATAGACAATATATTTCATGAATTACAGGCACAATTCCAACACATGAAAATGCTTGTAGCACCCACGCATGCAATACAAGAAACTAGTTCCATTTACATACCTTCAACATCTTCAAAGAAGTGTTCACAAATTTCAAGGCCTCTTGGAGAGCACCAGTTAGAATCACTGGTGTTTGCAAGTCATCTGACATTTTTGTTTGAAACTCAACATTCAACTTCTTAATACATTCCTTGGTAGCCTCATTAATTTGAGGTACCTTTTCATTCTTCTTAGTTTCCCCTTGATGTAATGCTGATACAACATCTTTACAATCTTGAAGAGTCTAACAACCAGATGAAAAAAGCACTAATTTATGGAAATCGTAGAAGTAAAAAGAAGTTGTTTTGAACAATATCCCTAAAGTAATGTCATCAATTAAACCTAACAAAATTACAGTATTGCAAACAAGTATCAGTAGCTTTAATACTTTATGCCAATAGATTTAAATCATAGCAAAATTGTGGTAGAGTTGAGACACAGAGGAGAGATTAATCAAAAGAAACAATAAAAAACATTGTAAAGGTGTGAATCAGCTAATACACCAAATCAGGCTGTGAAGCAACTAGCTAAACTGACATATTGAATATTGTTGGCAACCTAATATAAAGGTACAATGGTTATCTCTGTTGGAGAACCTAATACACCATATAAGGCTATCAAAAAACTAGCTAATTGGGTTAAGTCAAATCAAAATAAGTAGAAGTTGTTTGAAATTTTGGCCAATAAGAAGCATTTTAAGTCACCTGTTGTAGTATATGTTGGCTCCAGACTTGGGGCAGATTGTTCACTTCCAGCAAGTGCATCGAATCACACAAGTAGTATAAAACGGTAAGAATCGAGTATCGAACTCTCGGGGAACTTGTGTTACTTGGTAAGCTGTTTCAGTGAATAGGTGTCTGGTGTGAAAATCTAAGTGTGAATATGAACAGGTATATAAACTATCTACGCAAAAAGGAAAATCACGCGAGAGAAATGATGTGTAAAAACAAGTAGAAAACGAGTTGGTCTTCCTAATAGGTGCCTGATGCTAAAAAGATATTTTCTATCTAACAATGCTCATATGTTCTTATGGTGTCTCCTGAGATGCTAAACCCTGATTCCTCATGATAGTTTAGCCTAATCTTGATTAAGCATCGTCCTCAGATTCCTCTTGTTGGACTAAACTCAACCAAGACCGCATTTACTACAACTAAATTATCACACCTCGATTCCTCATGATAGTACAACAACTTAGCCCTGTCCTATCAAGGTCATCAGAATTAGGCCAGTTTCCACTATTGAATGACCCTAACAAAGCATGCATCAATGTGATCAAGGTAAAGGCATACTAGAATAAAAAGTTGATAGCACAGAGAACACACAAAACATCATTAAATAGATAGAAAGATATTTACATCAAGTACCTACAAGGAAGATCCAACAAAGGATTTTAGCTTTCCATAACCAAGAAGCCTCCTTTACAACAAAGAGAAGAACAAGATGAAAGATTGCAAAAATACAAGTGGTGAGGATGTCTCCTTCACCTCTAGGATCTCACAACCAGTCACAAACTCATCTCAAGCTCTCAGAACGGCTTCCGCTTCCAACTCTAGTCTTTACAGATCTTCACACAACAAAATCTCTCAAAACTCTCTGGAACTTGGACCTTTCTCTCTCTAGAATCACTAGACATGCAAAGCTTCAGCTCTCAGCCCAAACTCCTTTCACAAAATCTGATTTCAGGCTTAAATAGGTGGCCTTGTTTGTGCTCATGCGCTTAGCACAATTCTGAATCGCTTAGCGCACATTAGTGAATTTCGGCTTAGCGCATGCTTTTCTCGCTCAGTGGATGGACTGAAACAGTGCGCTTAGTGAGATGAAGCGGTGAGCTCAACGAACCTGTACAGCTCATCTTCTTCCAGATTCTTCCTCGCACTTAGCCAATGAGTGTTCCGCTTAGCGGACGCTTGCTAAGCTAGCAGATTGGCTTAGCAAGAAGGTGAAAAATAACACTTTTCAGAGTCGCCTAATTAACCTAAAATTGAGAGAAAATGATTATTAAACACACAAAATGGAAGTACTAAGTATTTATTACCTATACTTAATAGAAAGTATTTATAACACTACAAAATAACCATAAACTGGGGAAGTTTGATACAGTTTACACAGGTTTTATACACAAAAGTTAGTTGTATTCATCGCCTAACACAGATCTCCTAGCTTATGCAATTACACTTTCCATAGGAATTAAATTAGTTTCAATTCACGAGGATAAGTTTGCATGACTTGAGACTCAGAAACAGACTTGAAGACATGCAAGTCGGGGTCTTCGAAAAGCTAGTTACTCTTGAGTACAAGGACAAGTTGTAACATTACAGGTGAAAAAATCAGCCAAAACATGCGTGACACCCTCTACCCCTCACATATATATTAATAAAGGAATAAAAATTCAAATATTAATTAAAAATATTTTTAAAACATTTTTAAATACAAGCCTTTCAAATGGGTAAAAGGCTCACATTCACTTTCTTCTACATCATATTCAAACTTGTCCAAATAAATAATAAAGTCATCTCGGCTCAAAGAAGGCCATCTAAGTTTCATACAATTAATATAGAACTTATATCCTAATGTCACATCCAATCAAAGCGTGGTGTTCCCGTGTCCTCTAGCATGAGGTTCTTCATAGTCATCCACCTATTCATCTGCTCCCCCGAACACAAAGTTCAAGATCATCACAGGATCCAAACACAAACAACAAACCGGGAGTGAGTTATCACATTTCTAACTACTAGAGAGAAACAACACAACATATAGTAGCCAAATACAATTTACTTAGCATATCTCACACTATTTCATCACTTTGTCATTCATCAATCACACTTTTCAATCATCAATCACAATACACAGGAATCACCCACTCCGATCAAGACATAATAACACATCAATTTCATAATAAACAATTAGCAAGCGTATGCAACAATTATGCTAAGACTCAAGCCTATATGCAATGTGGTACCATGTCAGTGAAAAACCTCGTCGGGCGCCTAGGAGTACATGACAAGACAAACCACACAATAGTAAGGCAAGTCACTCTCACTAGGTAATATCATAGGGAGACCAGTCAGGGTCACAGTGTTTTGCGAGAATGCTCTAACCATATGGGATCAACATAGGCTTAAAAGAGCACTCAAACCGTGTGACCCCCAAGGCCTACACTCCAAAGAGTCCGTCAGGGCCTCTCCCTCCTGATTCAGGTCCAACCCAGAAAACATTTTAGCACACAGACTCTATCTATGAACTGTACAAAACACACGACTCCTCAATTGTTCTCAAAAATAGTTTTAACTCGTCGCCCTAAAAGGGACTTAACATTAACTCGTCGCACTTAAAGGGACTTAACATTAACTCGTCGCACAAAAAGAGACTTAAGATTAACTCGTCGCCCTTAAAGGGACTTAGCATTAACTCGTCGCCCTTAAAGGGACTTATAGTCGTGTGATTGTACAATTCATAGTTAATACTCAATGCACACAACATCTCAATCACATACATACACAATTTATCACATACACTCGATCTCAATCACAATGGTATAATCTCAAAATAGCATATTATCACATCTCATTAATCATATTCACTTTACCTATGAACTATGCAATATACACAACTACTCAATTGTTTTCAAAATCATTTTAACTCGTCGGGTTCCCACAATGGATCCCATCACAATACTCGTCGCCCTTAAAGGGTCTTACAATTGTGTAATTGCACAATTCATAGTTCACAACTCAATACACACATCTCATCTCAATACACATGTATTTCATCATCCGTCACATGTTCAATTTATCACATAATCACAGTTTGAATCATCATTTCATAACCTAAACATAACAATTTATACAAAATATTTCATCACAACATGGGGTGTAAAATCCCTGAAATAGTTTCTCACAATTATATCAAAATCAATTAATCAAATTCATGGGTTAAACACAAAGACATCAAGAGCACTCAAGTTTATCAATCAATTCTCATCAGGACATCAATTGGTACATAGAACACAATAATATTGTATTTATAATCATAAAGGAAAAATAATAATTCAATAAACATCCTAAAATAAACCCAAATTTAGTTCTCTAAGGATCCCTACACATGTTCATTCTAACTCCCAATTGCGAATAACTCATCCCTTACCTCTGAGCGGACTCACGTGTCTTCAGTCAGCGATAGTAACATCTCTAGCGGTTTCCTGAGATTCCTTCAGTTATTCCTCCGACTGCTCCGATAGAATTCCCAAACGTCAGAGAGACGGAGAAGAGATTGAAACCTCCACTTGTACTGTCTTCATGCGATTCCTTTTTCTCCCTCCACGAATATTATCTCGAACATCCCAACGGTGGAAGTGGGAAAAATTGAATTTCGAACAATATATCCAAATTTCATTAAAATCCAACGGTTAACGAAACCGGGATCGTAGTTTTACCGAGACAGTTTTGGGTTTCTGCGGGAAAATAAAAGGTTACAATGCGATGGGTTTTCCTCTAAGCTCAGACATAATATCGAAATTCGCAACGGTGAGAATGCTCGAAATTAGGTTGCGAACGGGGTGCTCATATTTCACGACGATCCAACGGTGAACGAGCCCGAGATCATCTTTTTGCTAAGACAGGTTTGGTGGGCTGCGGAAAAAAGAAAGGGTTTTGAGAGAAGAGAGAAGAAACAAAATTGTGAGGCAGACTGGAGTAAGTCTGAAAACTGACCTAGCATGTTGATATTTATAGCTAGGGGCATTTACGACCTATTAGTTACTCTATTTATTTATTTATTATTTACTATTTTATTAAAACAAACTTTATTTTATTCTCTATCAAACAAATAAATAAAATACCATTTTTATTTTCTCTCAAATTATTATTTTAATTAATAATTATATCTCCTTATTTATTTATTTATAAATTCTCATCATTTTTTTATGAAACTCTATTTATTTATAAATAACAATCTTTTTTTAATTTAGTTTACGAAAATTGGGATGTTACAACATGAGCATGAACTATGGAATATTTAGGTAGACATTATGGACTTCATATGAGATAATTTTACCCTTTCGAACAAGCAGTAACAGATGAAAAAAAATAAAGAACTTTATATAAATTTTATTCGTAATTTATTCCATTCTTCACTGTTGCTTTTTAATAAACGATTGCTATATACCCTTCAAACTTCAAAGAGCAGGGCCTCTCCTTGTTTCGGTAATTATTATTTTGTTTTCCAATGCTGACATGATATCATACGAGGGAAGGAGAATAATAAAGCTGTAATGTTGTTTTTTATTCAGGGATCCTCTGTTCTTCACATTGATCATAGTAGAAACATCATGCAACATAAGAGGAAACCAAAATAATATTCATGTCAAAATTTCAATATATAACATTAATCAATCTAACTAGAAAATTCATCGTTGTTTCAAAGTTTACAAGCAATTCAGTTTAAAATTTCTTTTCATATGGGCACAGAGCTATTAATATGAAATTAAAATCATCTACTAAAAGGTCAACCTAAGATTTCATTGATTACCAACGCCCTCAAATAATGCCTTCCGCGGTGAGGAAGGTAACTTATCATCTTCTTTGCACACCACCAGAACTTGGTCCACGCTGTACAGCCTCACCGTCTCCCTCCTGCCTTCCAATGCCTCTTCAGCAAATATTGGAGCTCTGTTGAAGAAAAAAAGATTAGTTTAATTAGAAATACACAGTATGATGTTAAAGATAGCAGGTTTAATATTGTTCATTTTTGGATTTCTGATTATGTCCTGAAGCATATGAAAATTAAACCAACAAGGTATCTCATCAAATAATCAACGTTTGTTTAGCTTTAGTTGAATGAGTTTAATCCTGAGAGCAAATTTTCCTCTAAACCAAATAGATGGATGAGTTGGTTACTTAAGCATCTTAACAGCATTTGCAAAATCAATAACATAAGACTTGAATAAGCAAAATATAGATTGATTAGAAAACATTTGAACATTCTATGACAATATAGTGTGTTTCTATGACAGCAACATGAACTAGTGCACAATCCAACAAGATCTTTGCCAATTGAATAACACTAACTACTACTGGTTTAGAGATTCCATTAAATAAAAAGACATTACAGTGCCTCTGATTCTATATGCATTTGGCTACTGCTATAATAAATTTCAAAACCATAAAGCTTTAAAGCTAATAGCAATTAATGCAAACACATATATAGAGGAAGAGGGTTTTATTTAGCCCTTGGAAAGTTGCAATACAATAGGGGATAAAGATTGAGATTATGCAGAGAATTTCAACATTATAAGAACAAGTAACAAATAATAATTTATTGAATTTAAAAGAAGAGATTGGAGTGAGGGGTTACATGTTTTTCTCTGAGCAATTTAGTGAGTGAGGGAGGCAAGGTGACAAGGGTTCCATCCAAATCTTCGGTTGATGGTAAGATAAAGAGGGCATCTGCGATAGCTTGAACCAAGTGAGTGCCTTTCAGTAAACACTGCTTAATGAGGTCCTCCTTGTGTTCAATTAACTTGAGTAAGGGCAGTGTCAAAAAACAAAAAGAATAAGAAGAAGAAGAAGGTACCTAGAAAGAAATGGTTGAGAAAGGAAGGTGTCATAGGAGTTGAAAGCCATGAGGTTGCTGAGGTCCACATCAAACTTGTGTTTTTTCTCACCCTCCATCTCCATCAAATTAAACCAATAACAAACTACGGCGGCGTTGAAGGTGCCTAACGGCTTAAGGGTTTTGTGCTAATGAAGAAAGTAACGTTGTCTTTGTTTTTACTATTTTGAAAACTAGGTAGCTTAAAAGTAGTAAAAAAAAAAAAGGAAAGAAAAAGTTAAGAAGAAGCTAGAAGACAGCAGAAGCATCACCAGGTAGGAAGAGCAAGTCTGAAGGGCTACCTTCGCCACCGCGCCGTCTTAGTCCTTAGCGGAAATGGTTTTGTCGACTAGTAGCGTCTGTCGCCACCGTCGTCGGGTGGAAGTGGTAGTGGTTGGCACAACTACTCCATTTTGGAAAACCTAGAGAAGAGTCGAAGAGGGAGAGGGGGAGACTAAGACTCAGAGAGCAAAAAGGAGGAGTGGAAGACAAGGAGTCGCAGATTAAATATTAATTAAAAACAGCGAAAAGTCTTCTAAGGCAGTTTTTACAAAACTGTCTTAGAATGACAACCTTATAATACGATTTTGTAAAATCATATTCGTTAAAAATTCCTTATTTACAAAATTGACATTGCCTTTTATACTAAGACGGTTCCTCATCAACTGATGTCATTTCCCTGTTGTAGAAAGTGCATTTTATAGTAGTGTATTCTTATTTTTTTTGTTTATGCTAAATGTCTATTTTGAGTCTACAGAGAAAAAATAGTGTTAGTGTTTTCCAACATAATTGGGAGGAGAGGAGGTGTTGAACTAGCTTGTGGGTGACTTACTTGGACATAGTATAAGTATATGCTCAATTTGGTCACACTGTTTTAGGGGGAGAAGGGTTCGGAGATATAAGCATTTGATTTGGCACGTCACCTGTTGGAATTGTGGCAGCTGCGCAACAAGGTTGTTTTTAGACAAGCAACTAGCTGTTGATTTTTTGCGAGTTTTATCACAGATTAAGGAACTCTCTTGGATCTGCTTACTCTACGCCAGTGGAGCTAAACCTGGTCTAATGTTCTCACCGTGGTGCATGGAGCCTGTGGGTTGTTTCTATTCTTAACTGGCCTTACTCCTTATAGGATTTTTTTTTGGTTAACATACATATTGGTTAGGCTTTTTGGTATACTTCACAGCTTACACAGTTAAGCTGTACCTCTATTCTAATTTTTTATAATATTATTTTGCTTTCAAAAAAAAAAAAAAACTTATTTACATCCTCAACAGCTGATAAAGCTAAGGATTATTTTCCATATTTCATTAATTCCATTTTATATACATTAATTACTGTACTATTGTAATTTATGTCTTTACTTTTCATATCAAAATACCCAGTAATACAAATAAGATGCCAGAGGACAGTGTGACTGACTCACTGGTTTACACAAGTTAAGTTAGGGTTTGTACATAATCCTTTCTCTCACAACACTTCACTCCAGCTTCTCTAACTATAAACTGCTGCAACTGTGTTTATGCTGGTATAAGCATAGATTATTAGCCTGTCGAATAAAAAAAGATGTTGCATGATGGAGAAACGTTGATTGGACCGAGTAAAGGGATTACGTATCGTTTTTAATAGCAGCCCCAACTGACTATTATTTAATACTTAATATATACGATTTGAGGTTGAACAATCTTTTGTTTCCAGAAACTCCACAGGATAAACTTTTAAAAATAAAGAACAGGTAAACAGTGAAATCAGCATTAATAAGGTGAGTTTGAATAAATAAATTCACTAAATATTTATTTCATACAGTATATTTTTATTACATGAAAATTTATGTTATAGAATATTTATAAATTAATAAAGAATATAGCAATGAATTTCATAAAAATAAAATAAATTACCAAATTATAAAATCATAAATTATTTTGATAAACGTAAATACTTTTGTTTTAGCGACCTCATCAAATACCTTTTGTTTCTACTACAAACTAACGTATGGCATTTCATTAATAATCAAATGAGCAATATAAGAAGGAGCGTGACTAAACACTTGGGGACTGGGCTGCAGTTTCTTTTATTTAATTATTTTAACACCTTTCCTAATCAAAATACGTTTCAAAAATATAAAATTCAAAATCTGGTCAATTTCTCCTAGGCTGCGGTTTCTTTTAATTTCAAGTATCACAATTATGCAATTTAGTCTCTTAAGTTCCCGTTGAATCTCTTAGGTATAACATTATGCGATTTTATTCCCTGTGTTTAATAGACTAAAATAGTACTTAATTATATATATCAATATAAAGTAATATATATACCTAAGGTCTAAAATGGAAAAATTGTAATACTTGGGATCTTAATTGATGAAATTAGAAGATGAGGGACTAAAATAGTATATTTATGATACCTAATAGATCCAATTGACTCCATTGTAATTAAGAGGATTAAAATCACATAATTGTAATACTTACAGGACCAAATGAACATTTAAGCATGAAAAAAGATAGATTTTGTTACATATAGTTAAGTCTTAGATATCAATTTAGTCCTTAGTTCATGTTTGTTCAATATTATTCCATGCAAAAAAAATTTATTTTTAGTTCCGTTAAGCTTGTGTTTTTTTTTATTATTTTAGTCTATGTAAGTTTTTTGTTCGTTTTTAGTCATTGTTAATTTGTGTTTTTTCTTTAGTCTCTAAAATCCAAATTTACAAGGCCTAAAAAATGAAAAAAAAAACTTAAAAAAATTAAAATTGAAAAAGTCGCAAACTTATAGAGATTAAAAATATAAATAACAAAACTTACTGGACTGAAAGTGAAAAAACACAAACTAACAAAGACTACCAATTCAAGTGATAATTGAAATTTTTATATAATAACTAATTAAAATATATTAATTTAATTTATTTTAAACCTTATTCAATTTTATCTAAAATTTAAAAAATATCAACATGATTGAACTTATATTATTCATATAACTTTATATTTTCTCTGAATTAAAGTTGTCAAACTTGAATTGACAACTTACATAACATAAAAAAGTTTTATTAATCATATTTAAGCAATTGATATCGAATATTTTTCTTTAAACATTAATTAACTATAATAAGATACTATATAATACTATTAAAATAATCCTTTTGATTAGACTAGCCTTTTAAAACATTCTAAAATTAAGAGTCGTAAACTTTTTTAATAATTTTAAAAATATCTGACTTTAAATTTTTGAATATTTATTCCATATTACCCGTGTAGTGTTGGATAATATATGGTTTGAAATAAACAAGTAAATTTCTTCTATTCAAACCCTTCTTTATTTATTTATTTGAACCATTAGAGTCAATGTAGTGATGATGGTTGAGATAAACGCATGAGGACTTAGATTGTATCTTCATTACCGTCCTTGTAAGAAAAAAAAAAAACCTCTTAATTTATTCATTAATTCGTATTACAGTGATAAGGAAGATGTCGTATGAAAGTGATATTAGATTCAAGAAGGAAAAAAAATTTGAATGGTCTAACGTTCCTTTAATTCAGTCACATTTTTTAGTTGTCATGTTAGAGGGTTGACATGGGACCTAATGAAACTCCCCGCAAAACGATAAAAAAACTAGAAAAAAGAACCTTCAATGGTCAACACACTTGCAAGCTTGAACGAATTCTATTAATTGTTTTAATATGGTTAATTCGATCTTTGGCCATATATCTTCAAGTTTACATGCATGTGAAGGATTAAATATGTATAAAATAAAATAAAGGAGATAAATATGTTAATTCCTCCTTCCTTTTTCTTTTTCTTTTCAAAACAGATGAATGAACATTCAAAAAGTCACACGTGTATGTTGGTGTCCAATAGCAATTAAAGTGCAACGACAATTTCTATTTTGACTTAGTGTGCAACAGTTAGCAATTACAGCTTCAACGGTCAAGGTTTTCCCGACCATATTTGATGTAGTTTCATATGAAGCTTGTAGGTCTTGGATCTTCTTCATCAATGAAGTCCTTTGCTTTTTGAATTTTAATAACAGCGGAATGGAAAAGAATAAGAGTTAAGAGGAGGCGCCACTTCAAGGAGAAGATGAGTCAAGAAGAAGTTCACCACCATGAAGTCATGGATAAGAACTTGAAGGTAGGAGAAGATGAGTGGAGGGAGAAGGAGAGAAGTTGTGCCTCAAAAGAGGTCTGAACTTTGAAGTGTAATTCTCAAATGATCAAAGTTGAAAAAATGCACACAGATGACCTCTATTTATGGCCTAAGTGTCCCACAAAATTGGAGGAAAATTTAAATTTTTATTAAATTTTACTTGAATTTGTGGAGCCAAAATTTCACTAATTATGATTAGTGAATTTTAGTTATGGTTTAGTTCACTAATCCAAGATCAAGTAAAAGATTCTCCACTAAGTGTGTTTAGGTGTCATGAGACATGTAAAGCATGAAAGACATGCACAAAGTGTGACTATATGATGTGACAATAGGGTGTAACAAGCAAATATTCACCCCCCCTCTAAAATTTAATTGGAATGAGCTTCTCCCAATTCAATTAAATTTATTTTCCAACACACACATCAAATATTCACTTAATGCATGTGAAATTACAAGTGTCATGGGCCCGAAATCTATCCTAAGGTTCATGAGAATCCTAGGGCCTTCTCTTGCATCTCTGGCCCAATCTTTTTGGAGTCTTCTATCCAATGCCCTTGGGGGTAGGATTGCATCAATATTAATTATTGTTGCACAAGTGACATTTATCGATACGATATTACACAACTAGTCTTGGACCCATGCATATGCACGCGTTGTTTTGTTTAGTTCTGTAATTTTTTTTGTGTAGTATAAAAAATTATTTATATTTTTTAAAACTATTTGTTTGATGAATAAAAATGCGCCTTTTGTGTTGTTTTATTTCACTTGTAAGTTTCAAAAATTCTCATTTCACCCTTATTTAAACAACGTGTCAACAATATATGATAGCTGAAGCCATATAATTGGACCACCGACAATTTATGCTTCTAAAATATAAATAAAAATAGCTTATAAAGTTTGATAACTTTACCTTATTTAACTATAATTTAATTAATGAATAAGATGTACACAAATGATATTGTTATTTGATCACAAAACTATCATAATAAATTTATTATTCATTTTAACAATGGTTTTATAAGTTATACTCGAGAAAAATTTTTGATTGATTAATGATGCCAAGAATTTTACAAATAAAATAAAAAAGTGAGAGATATAAAAAAGAATAATAGTAATATCACATAATTGTTATGAGTTATTTTCTCACTACATTAAAGAGGTTTTATGCACTTTTTTCAATGCATGCCAATTGTGAGCCTCACCAACAAATATTTCATCCATTCATGGAAGTGTACATTATCATATTTTGTCTTTGGGGTTGGATAATATTGTCATCCGGTGATATTAGAAGGCTATATGGTTTCAAGTCTTAGCAATATTTATATATTTTTTTCAAAATGAATGAAAATGTCTTATAAACTTTGATAAGTTTATCCTCTTTAACTATAATCTAATAAATGAAGAATATATGTACATTTATAGTGTTACTTCATCACAAAATTATCATATGTGGTAAATTTATTAATTTTTAAAGTAAGTATATGGAAAGTTTTTCATAATGTTTTATAATAATTATTTTATAAGCTATACTAAAAAAATCTATGAATGATGAACAATTAAAATTTTTTGAAAAGAAATTAAACTTTTGAATAAATGTTCATATAAAATTTCTTACACTACTTGAATTGTTAATTATATTATATAAAAATTTTCATACCACTAAAATTGTTGTATCTATTATTATATTGTATCATTGGATTTGGATAAAGAGATCATCCTACTGTGGTATTAGAACTTTTTGTGTTTTTAGTAAACTATATTTTTAATATATTTATATATAATTTTAAAGTGAATGAAAATACAGAGAAAAGGAATGGTGAGATTTTGGATATTGACCGCTATTGAATGTTAGCATAAGGTAGTAAAGAAAAGAAAGAATAATGAGTTGTGCATTTCCTCCCGTTTGTTCCTTTTGCATTAACTCCTCAATTCTTTGTTGTTTGGTATAAGAAGTTTTGTGTATTTATAATACAATTTCTAAAAGAATTTTTAAATTTTTATTTGGTTGTTGTTTAAGGAATCTGTCAATAATCTAAAATAGTTGAAGCTATATAATTGGATGGACATTGAATTTATGTGTAAAAGAATTGAAAATAGTTTAAAAAATATGAAATTTAATTTCATCCAACTATAATTTAATTAATGAATAAGTTGTGCATAAATTATATTATTATTGATTCGCAAAATTATGATATGTCTTTTTATAAGTTATATCGGGGGAAAATTATAATCGATTGATCATGACAAAACTTTAACGAATAAAATAAGATGTGTTATTGTGTCTGAGATTAAAATATATAACACCTATTATATAATTATGTATACTATAAAATTTAATTTAACAATTGACTGAAACATAGTTAACACCTCTTTAAAAAGGCATTTACTAATCCATGGTTACTCTTGGTAAATATCATCATGAATGTAGATAGATATATGAAACATTTTTTCATAGCAGTTCCCTGTTATTTTGCATTCCATAGATTTAAACCGTGAAGTAGATTTAAACCATCAAACCCTAACACAAACCCATAATACAACACCAACCAAAAGATCACGAAAAATGGAAGCTTAGAGTTGAGGGAGAGAAGAATGGTGAGATTTTTATTACGTAAGAGAAAGAGAGACTTTTTTGACCTTTCTTTCCTATCTCAGAGAGTCTCTAATAAGGATAACTTGCAAAGGTACTGTTGTTTCCCCTTTTTTTAGTGCTTTGCATCTTTGATAGGACAACTCACTAGAGGGCATAGTAGTAAGCAAGTGGCACCAGACTGTAGACAAAGGATCAAGCTGAATGTTTTGATGATGCCAAAGGATCACATGTTTCTCAAAGCTTTATTCAAGACAAAGAAATTAAAGATATTCAAGATGGATGATCAAGACAGTCTCTAGAGTCTTAGGAAGGGTATATTAAATAGGAAGGGAATTCCTAATTGAACTAGCAAAAGGTTTGGCCAATAAATTTAAGTTAAAAAGTCTTTTTCAAGAGATTTACTTTCTGGTAATCGATTACCAGAGGATGTAATCGATTACCAGTGGCCAAAAATGCTTTACAACAGCTATTAAAATTTGAATTCAAAATTTGCACTATGTAATCGATTACACATATATGGTAATCGATTACCAGCAGTTATTGAACGTTTTAATTCAAATTTTAAAGCTTGTAATCGATTACACACATACTGTAATCGATTACCAGAGGAGATTTTCAGAAAAATATTCTCAACAGCCACATCTTTTCATTTGGTTCTTGAATGGCCATCAAAGGCCTATATATATCTGACTTGAGACACGAATTTACTAAGAGTTTTTCAGAACAACAAGTGTTTATTCTCTCAAAAAGCAACATCGTTTTATCCTCTTAAGAATTCCTTGGCCAATTCAATTGCAATTCATTAAGGAATCATTTGAGTGCTCAGATTGTAAAATCTATCCCTTTCAAGAGAGATTCATTCTTCTTCTCTTTCTAATTCACTAAGGGATTAAGAGACCGAGGGTCTCTTGTTGTAAAAGAATTCTAAACATAAAGGAAGGATTGTCCTTGTGTGTTTAGAACTTGTAAAAGGGATTTACAAGATAGTGGAACTCTCAAGCGGGTTGCTTGGGGACTGGACGTAGGCACTAGGGTGTGGCCGAACCAGCATAAATCTAAGTTTGCACTTTCTCTTCCCTTAAACTCCTTTATTTATTATTGTTTTATATTCATATTCAAATTGTTCTATTTGAATCAATATTTAAGAAGTTCATTATTAAGGGAATTTATAACTTGATAGAATTTTAATTGGGGAAATAGTTTGTAATATCTTAATTCAACCCCCCCTTCTTAAGATATCTGAGGCCACTTGTCCAACAAGTGGTATCAGAGCTTCATTCTTGTATAAAGTTTAGAAGCTTCAAGAAAAATGGCTTCAGCAAATTCCTTATTTCCAGAAGGAAATTCTATCAATAGACCTCCAATCTTTAATGGAGAGGGTTACCACTACTGGAAAACCCGAATGCAAATTTTTATTGAGGCAATAGACTTAAGTATTTGGGAAGCCATAGAAATAGGGCCATATATACCCACCACAGTAGAAAGAATTACAACAGATGGTAGCACATCAAGTGAAAGCATAACAATAGAAAAACCTAGAGATAGATGGTCTGAAGAGGATAGAAGACGAGTTCAATACAATCTAAAAGCCAAAAACATAATAACATCTGCCCTGGGAATGGATGAATATTTCAGGGTTTCAAATTGTAAGAGTGCTAAGGAAATGTGGGATACTCTACAATTAACACATGAAGGAACTACAGATGTTAAAAGATCTAGGATAAACACACTAACCCATGAGTATGAACTGTTTAGGATGAATGCAAATGAAAGCATTCAAGACATGCAAAAGAGATTTACACATATAGTAAATCATCTGGCAGCCTTAGGTAAAGAATTTCAAAATGAGGATCTCATAAACAAAGTGTTAAGATGTTTAAGTAGAGAATGGCAACCTAAAGTAACGGCCATTACTCAATCAAGAGATTTATCTAACATGTCTCTTGCCACTCTATTTGGAAAGTTACAGGAACACGAGATGGAATTATTGAGATTACGCCAACATGAAGAAAATGACAAGAAAAAGAAAGGAATTGCTCTTAAAGCATCATCTTCAATCCAAGAAGGAAGTGATAAGGAAAATGATCTAGATGATGATGATGATCTAAGCCTTTTTGTAAAAAGATTCAACAAGTTTCTTAAAGTAAGAGGAAATCAAAGGCGACCCAATTTTAAATCTAAGAGAAGGACAGAAACTTCATCCTCTACTCTAAAATGCTTTGAGTGCAATCAACCTGGACATCTGAGGGTTGATTGTCCCATCTTCAAGAAAAAGATGGAGAAGTCTGAAAAGAAAAATCTTAGTGAAAAGAAATTGAAGAAAGCATACATCACATGGGATGAAAACGATATGGAATCTTCTGAAGATTCAGAAAATGAAGAGATAAATCTCTGCCTTATGGCTAAAAGTTATGAAAGTGATGAAGAGGTAACATCTTCAAATAACTTATCTATTTCTTTTGATGAATTGCAAGATGCATTTGCTGATCTGCATAAAGAGTTAATTAAACTTGCAAAGTTAGTTTCATCTTCTAAGAAAATAATTTCAAATTTAGAAAATGTAATTTCAAAATTAAACAAAGAATTAGATCACCTTAGAAATGAAGTCTCAATTTCTAAAACAAATGAAAAAGTTCATATCTCTACTATTTCTTGCAAGAAAATATCAGATTCTTGTAGTTGTTGTGAAAAATATGAAAAAGAAATTAAAGAGTTGAAAAACTCACTTGCAAAATTTTCTTATAGTAAAAATAATTTAGATGTAATATTAGGAAAACAAAGATATGTTTCCAATAAGGCTGGACTAGGGTATAAATATGAAAAACAACAAAAGTTTCATAAAAACTTCTCTACTTCCACACAAAAATATAATTCTAGTTCTATCACTTGTTTTTACTGTGGAAGAAAAGGACATGGCATATCTACTTGCTACTTTAAGAAAAATTATAGCAACATTAAAATGATATGGGTCCCAAAAGGATCCTCAGTTTATACTAACACACAAGGACCCAATAAAGTTTGGGTACCTAAGTCAAAAACTTAATGATGTAGGTGTCTTTGAGGAAGAAGTGGTACATAGATAGCGGATGCTCAAAACATATGACTGGAGATGCATCAAAGTTTACACATATCTCTCCAAAGAAAAATGGGCATGTAACATATGGTGACAACAACAAAGGTAGAATCCTTGGAGTTGGTAAAATAGGTACAAATTCCTCAAACTCCATTGAAAATGTTCTACTTGTTGAAGGTCTTAAGCAAAACCTGCTTAGTGTTAGTCAATTATGTGACAAAGGCTATCTAGTATCATTTGATTCTCAAAAATGTCTTATAGAACATAAGCATGACATTAATATAAAGCATGTAGGACATAGAGTCAACAATGTTTACATGATAGACTTAAGCCTAAAACTAGAAAACAATCATTGTTTTCTTAGCAAAGATGATGATCCATGGTTATGGCATAAAATAATGGCTCACATAAACATGGATCACTTAAATAAATTAATTTCGAAAGATTTAGTAGTTAGTTTGCCTAAATTGAAATTTGAAAAAGATAAACTATGTGATGCATGTCAAAAGGGCAAACAAACTAGAGTCTCATTCAAACCTAAAAATATTATTTCAACTACTCAACCCTTACAATTATTGCACATGGATTTATTTGGTCCATCTAGAACCATGAGTTTTGGAGGAAATTACTATGCCCTTGTTATAGTTGATGATTTCTCTAGATATACTTGGACATTATTTATTACTCATAAAAGTGATGCATTCCAAGCATTTAGAAAACTTGCTAAAGTTATACAAAACAAGAAAAATCTTAAGATTGCATCCATTAGAAGTGATCATGGGGGTGAGTTTGAAAACAAAGATTTTGAATCATTTTGTGAAGAACATGGTATTGAACACAATTTTTCTGCACCTAGAACCCCTCAACAAAATGGAGTTGTTGAGAGGAAAAATAGGTCATTGGAAGAAATTGCTAGAACTTTATTAAATGATACTTTTCTTCCAAAATATTTTTGGGCTGAAGCGGTCAATACTGCATGTTACATCATGAATAGGGCCTTAATAAGACTCATTTTAAAGAAAACCCCATATGAGTTATATAATGGTAGAAAACCCAACATTTCACATCTACATGTTTTTGGTTGCAAATGCTTTGTGCTTAATAATGGTAAAGATAATCTAGGAAAATTTGATGCAAAATCTGATGAAGGCATCTTTCTTGGGTATTCATTACAAAGCAAAGCATATAGGATATATAATAAAAGAACTATGAATATTGAGGAATCCATTCATGTTACCTTTGATGAATCTAATGCTATCTTGTCAAGAAAAAATATGCTAGATGATATTGCAGATTCTTTAGAACAAATGCATATTCATGGACAAGATTCTAAAGGAAATGGTAAAGGAAACAATGAAGATCCTCCAGAAGAAGTCAAATCCAATGATGAACTTCCAAAAGAATGGAAAGCTTCAAAAGATCATTCCCTTGACAACATTATTGGTGATATCTCAAAAGGGGTAACAACTAGACACTCTCTTAAAGATTTATGCAATAATATGGCTTTTGTATCTATGATTGAACCTAAAAGTATAAAAGAAGCCATAGTAGATGATAACTGGATCATTGCCATGCAAGAAGAACTGAATCAGTTTGAAAGAAACAATGTGTGGAAACTAGTAGAAAAACCTGAAAATTATCCTGTCATAGGAACAAAATGGGTTTTTAGAAATAAATTATATGAACATGGCATAATTATTAGAAATAAGGCTAGGTTAGTAGCAAAAGGGTATAATCAAGAAGAGGGAATAGACTATGAAGAAACATATGCTCCAGTTGCAAGATTAGAAGCCATTAGAATGCTCTTAGCATATGCATCCATAATGGATTTTAAGCTCTATCAAATGGATGTTAAAAGTGCTTTTCTAAATGGCTTAATTCAAGAAGAAGTATATGTTGAACAACCCCCAGGTTTTGAAATCCCGGATAAACCAAATCATGTTTATAAATTGCAAAAAGCTCTTTATGGTTTGAAACAAGCCCCTAGGGCGTGGTATGAACGTTTAAGCACTTTTCTCCTAGAAAAAGAATTTTCTAGAGGAAAAGTGGATACCACATTGTTCATAAAGAGAAAGCATAATGATATTTTGTTGGTTCAAATATATGTTGATGATATAATTTTTGGATCCACTAATGATTCATTGTGCAAGGAGTTTTCCCTTGATATGCAAAGTGAATTTGAAATGTCAATGATGGGAGAACTAAATTACTTCCTGGGATTACAAATCAAGCAAACTCAAGGAGGTATATTCATCAACCAAGCCAAATACTACAAGGAATTGATCAAAAGATTTGGGATGGAAAGTGCAAAACACATGGCTACACTGATGAGCACTAGCTATTACTTAGATAAAGATGAATCTGGTCAGTCTATAGACATGAAACAATATCGAGGTATGATCGGATCTCTTCTCTATTTATCTGCTATTAGACCTGATATTATGTTTAGTGTATGCATGTGTGCTAGGTTTCAATCCAACCCCAAACAATCACATTTGAGTGCAGTAAAGAGAATCATGAGATATCTATTAGGTACAATCAATTTAGGATTATGGTATCCTAAGAACTCAACATGTAACTTAATAGGATATTCTGATTCTGACTTTGCTGGATCTAAAACTGATAGAAAAAGCACAAGTGGAACTTGTCAATTCATTGGATCTGCTCTTGTCTCATGGCATAGTAAGAAACAAAACAGTGTTGCTTTATCCACTACTGAAGCAGAATATATCTCTGCCAGCAGTTGTTGTGTACAGATTTTATGGATGAAGCAACAATTATCTGACTATGGTATCCTTCTTGATCGCATACCTATTAGGTGTTATAATACTAGTGCCATAAATCTATCCAAAAACCCTGTACAACATTCTAGAACGAAACATATAGAAATTAGGCACCATTTTCTAAGAGACCATGTTCTAAAGGGAGATTGTTTGCTAGAGTTTGTTGATACAAAGAAGAGAATTAGGCCTTTTAGACCTTAGTGATTTGGATAGGTAAAGTTTATGATTGATTGATTGTGTTTTGATTAAGTATGACGCTTGTTTCTGTTTAATTTATTTTACTTTTCTTGTTGGTATAATTAACTCTTAAGATAGTATAAGTTTTAGACTTAGAAATAAGTTTTCTTTTAGGAAAAGGCTATTGTTTTGTTCTGGTAATCGATTACATGAATACTGTAATCGATTACACTAGAACAGATGGCCTGTAATCGATTACAGTCTTCATGTAATCGATTACCAATAGGCTGCCTCCACCTGTAATCGATTACCAGTACTTGTAATTGATTACAATGCGTCTTGGTCTATAAATACCACGTTTTTCAGAAACCCCTGTGCAGCCTCTTCCTCCTTGCGACGTCCCTCCATTCCCAAACCTTCAAACCTTCCTACCTTACTCATTTCTTCATCAAATCGACTCCCGTAACTTGCAATATTCTTCTTTTTTCATTTTTCGTTTGATTTCACCGATTGCAATTTGCAAAAACTCCATCATATGGTAGAATCATCAAAGAAACGTAAGGGTTCATCCACCTCCACTTCGGCTTCAAGAGCTCATCGTTCCGGAGCCACCAGCGCATCCACAGCACCAATTCCACCCTCCTTATCCTCTTCCACACTGTTTTCTTCCGAAGAACAGCAGATACGGTACTCAAACCGTTTCTCATCTCATTCCATTATCGACCCTAAGTTCATAGATATGGATTTCTTTTCTGCTGAAAGTTTTGATTGCATTCAAGCATTTCAGAACTTAGGTCTCATACCTTTCATGTCATTACAATTGCCTGTTTATCCTGGATTGGTTAAAGCTTTTTATTGTAACCTTGAAATTTAGGAAAGCACTTTGATTTCTGAGGTTTTTGGGATAAAAATGGTCATTGACCAATCCCTTTTCCATAACTTAACCCAATTGTCCAGTGACGGTGTACCATTTGAAGGTACACTAAATGACGATTGGAAATTTGATTTCTCTGCATATGATGCCCGCCAGTTGGTTTGCACCAACCATGCGGATATGACTGGACGCCTTCTTGCCGGTTCATTGGCTTTTGAAAGCCGCATCCTTCATTATCTCATTGTGCGTATTTTGTTCCACGATCTTCCAACCTTGCCCAGGTTTCTGAAGAAGATCTTGTTATCATGTGGGCCTTTCATACCGGGCGTCAACTTGACTGGGCACACTTAGTCAGATATCGCATGCATAAGGCATTGCGATTAAATGCTCCATTGCCATATCCACACCTTGTCACTCTCTTTCTTCGCCGTTTTCAAATTCCTCTTGATTCTGAACCTTATGTTCCAATCAAGAGATCTTTTTGAATTGGTGCTGTTGTGATTGCCTCCTTTGGTTACCGCAAAGAGCATGATGGCTCTTGGGTCAAAAAGGGTGCTCAACCCGCTGATGATGAAGGCAACCTACCAATTGAAGATAATTCCTCTCTTCTTCGAAGGCTTTTGGACAAGTTCGATGGTCTTCAGACTTTTGTTGGTGACAAGTTTGATGCCATGGAATTGCAAGTCGACATGCGGTTCGATGCCATGGATTCAAGGATCACCAAGGTTGAAGAAGATGTCTCCTTCATTCGTACTTGCTTTGATCCACCACCACCGCCTCCATCATCATCTTAGCTTATTTTTTATTATGATTAAGTATTATTAGTACTTTGTTTTATCGCCATGTATTTGGCTTTTTGTTGCTCTAGTGATCGTAATCTTGCACTTCTATTATATTTCTCGACTTTGCTTTGCTTGGTTATGACAATGTATGGACTTATTTTGGTTTAATGTTTGGCTCTGTTTAGATATTGATTGTTTTGCTTAGTTCTTTTTGATGTTGCCAAAGAGGGAGAGAACTTGGGTTAGATATCAATTAAAATCAATTAGAAATCTATCATTAAAAATCAATCCTTAAAGTTAGGCATACATGCCAAAAAGATAGGGGGAGTAAGGGTTGTGTGAACGTGCTATCATCTTGTATATAGCTTGTCTTGATTTCAGGGATTGTTATCATCAAAAAGGGGGAGATTGTAGACAAAGGATCAAGCTGAATTTTTTGATGATGCCAAAGGATCACATGTTTCTCAAAGCTTTATTCAAGACAAAGAAATTAAAGATATTCAAGATGGATGATCAAGACAGTCTCTAGAGTCTTAGGAAGGGTATATTAAATAGGAAGGGAATTCCTAATTGAAGTAGCAAAAGGTTTGGCCAAGAAATTTAAGTTAAAAAGTCTTTTTCAAGAGATTTACTCTCTAGTAATCGATTACCAGAGGATGTAATCGATTACCAGTGGCAAAAAATGATTTACAACAGCTATTAAAATTTGAATTCAAAATTTGCACTGTGTAATCGATTACCAGCAGTTATTGAAAGTTTTAATTCAAATTTTAAAGCTTGTAATCGATTACACACATACTGTAATCGATTACCAGAGGAGATTTTCAGAAAATATTCTCAACAACAACATCTTTTCATTTGGTTCTTGAATGGCCATCAAAGGCCTATATATATCTGACATGAGACACGAATTTGCTAAGAGTTTTTCAGAACAACAAGTATTTATTCTCTCAAAAAGAAAAATCGTTTTATCCTCTTAAGAATTCCTTGTCCAATTCAATTGCAATTGATTAAGGAATCATTTGAGTGCTCATATTGTAAAATCTATCTCTTTCAAGAGAGATTCATTCTTCTTCTCTTTCTAATTCACTAAGGGATTAAGAGACCGAGGGTCTCTTGTTGTAAAAGAATTCTAAACACAAAGGAAGGATTGTCCTTGTGTGTTTAGAACTTGTAAAAGGGATTTACAAGATAGTGGAACTCTCAAGCGGGTTGCTTGGGGATTGGACGTAGGCACAAGGGTGTGGTCGAACCAGTATAAATCTGAGTTTGCACTTTCTCTTCCCTTAAACTCCTTTATTTATTATTGTTTTATATTCATATTCAAATTGTTCTATTTGAATCAATATTTAAGAAGTTCATTATTAAGGGAATTTATAACTTGATAGAATTTTAATTGGGGAAATAGTTTGTAATATCTTAATTTAACCCCCCCCCCCTTCTTAAGATATCTGAGGCCACTTGTCTAACACAGACGTGACACATGCAAGCGCCGCCATGCCACTCTCTTTCTCCATGCAACAATGACCGGAAGAGCCTTCAACTTCACGTGTTGGAATTGTAATAAAGTACGGGGAGTTGGAAAGACAAGTTCAAGGTAAGCGTGTAATGTAAGGTAAATAAACAATAAGAATGAATATGCATTAATATGTGTAGAAGGTGAAAAGTCTGTTGAAGCTGAAAAGGCAGATATAATTAGTGCATTTTTACAAAGTATATGTTTGATGAATAGAAATCCGTGTTTGGTGTAATTTTTTCTTTCCTAAGATTTCAAAATTTTGATTTTGTTCTCATTCAAATAATGTGAACATGTGGCTTCTTTGTCATCAAACTTGGTACACTTGATCAATATTGAATTGGTTATTAAAAGAAGTTTTTTTTTAACTAAAATAGTCAAGATAAAATTATTCTATCTAAATTTTTAAAAAATAAAAAAGATAACATTGGTGAATTTATCTTTCTCACTCTGTTTTCGTGTTGAATGTTTTCCTATGTCATAATATATATATATATATATATATATATATATATATATATATATATATATATATATATATATATATATATATATATATATATATGATGTTTTTTATTGAACGATTTTATACTGTGTATAAGTAACCATTTGATTGTAAAAATTCAATATATAAATAAGCATATAATGCTATTTTTCAAGAGTTTGCGGTAATCTTTCTTCTGCTTAACATTTTTCCAATTATAAGAATAATCTATTTTTGTTTTCCCAAAACTGCATTTTTTGTGATTGAGAACTAGGCTATTGTCTTGGAGGAGTTGTAATGTTGTACTCAAGTAATGAATGTGCTCTGACCAGGTTTTTGTATATACCAGAATATCATAAAAAAATACAAGGATAAACTTCCTGAGATATTTTTTAAAAATGTCATTCATCAAGTTCTAGAATGTAACTGGTGCACTGGTTAGCCCAAAAGGCAAAACCACCCATTCATAGTGACCGCTATGCGTTCGGAAGGATGTCTTGTGAATGTCCTCTTCTACCATTCGAACTCGGTTATAACCACTCCGGAGGTCCAACTTGGAAAAGTAACATGCATCATGAATTTCATCTAATAAGTCTTCAATTAATGGCATGGGAAACTTATTTTTGACTGTTAGAGCATTCAATTTTCGAAAATCTATGCAACACCTCCAAGAACCATCTTTCTTCTTAACCAGTACTAGTGGAGATGCATAGCAACTAGCACTTTGTTTAATAAATCTAGTGCTAAGTAATGATTTCACCAGCCTCTCAATTTCTTCTTTTTGTGCATGCGGGTATCGATAAGGTTTCAAGCAAAATGGTTTATCATTGAGCAATGAAATTTTATGATCATATATTCTTTTGGGAGGTAGAGTGGTAGGTTCTTTGAAGAATTGTTGATAAGTTGCTAATAGAGCATCCAACTCATATTGTTGACTTTGAGTTAGGCGTTGAAAATCAATAACTGAAGAATCATTGTAGCAATATGGTCCTCTTATAGCAAGCAACATAGCTTGACATTGTGTTGTCTTCAGCTTGCCAGTGAGATCACTCATATCTATTGATGCTTGCTCACCCTATAAGCAAACTATCTTCCCTTGATGTTCAAATTTCATGGTTAGCTGAGCACAATTCCAACTTATTTCCCCTAGTGTCCTAAACCATTGCATTGCTAGGATCACACCAAAAGTACTGCTCGGCAAAACCAGGAAGTCAGCTACAAATACAAGATCATTAAATTTCCATTGTACTTGACTACACTTCTTAGTTATCATAAGTTGCTTATCTGATGCAACCGTGACCGAAAAAACTTGAATATTTTGAGATTTGAGACCTAATGTTTTTACCCAATTTGCACTGATAAAATTGTGTGTGCTTCTGGTGTCCATCAAGAATGGCATAGCTTGTTTCTTAATCATGCCTTGCATTTGCAGTGTACTACCACTAACTACACCTTGTAGAGCATTAAGGGAAATACAAACATCTGCATCCTTGACTATATCTAAACTGTGCTTTATGAGATCATTGTTGTGATCCTCATCAGATTCGGATTGTATGTCAATAGTCTCTTGATCTTGCGAGGAAAAAATAGCATTTAACTTACCCCACACCTTAAATTTTTGCTTATGATCTCGATCCTATTTTTCACCACAAAATTGACACAACCCTCTAGCAATCCTGTCACTAACCTGCTTCCTGGAATTATTGTTGGCAGTAGATACCTTAGAATTGGTTGGATGTGTTGGCTGAGTTGGGTTTTGAGTCTGTTGCTGATGCAAAGATGTAATTGGAATCGTTCTATGATGTTGTGATGTAATAGATCAGTTTCTTGAATACTTGGCCTGTGAATCTACTTGAATCAGTCTCATTGGAGAAAATTTCTTGGTCATCTCGTGAAGAACCTCATCTTGAAGTCTGGCTATTCTGATAGCTTCCTAAATTGAAGAAGGTCTATGAACCCTGACAGATTTCTCCAATTCGACAATCAAACCAGAGAGAAAGAAGCTCAATGCCAACTCTTCTGATATAGAATGACGAGCCAAAAGTATGTCAAACCTCTCAAGATACTCAATCAAGGAATCTTCTTGCTTCAGTTGAGCAAGTTTTGCCACCGGGTCGTCAAATGCACCAGTGTCAAATCGACTGCTTGCGTCTTGCAAAATCTGCTGCCACGTCTTGTGTTTGTGATTCATATTCTGCATGTAATGCCTTTGCCAAGCAAAAGTCTTACCATCCAAGGACAATACCAACAAATGACTTTGTTACTCTTCTGGTGTTCCTTCCAATTCAAAAAATTGTTCGGATTTTTCCTTCCATTCTCAATAGTTAGAACCATCAAAAGAGGGAAAAGGGATTTGCGCCCTATCCACCACCGAGACAATGGGTTCATGAGTCCCACTATGATTTTCATCTTCAGTTGTGATTTTAGGTCCCTTATGTTGGGTTGCAATCGAAACCATCAGTTCCTCGATAGATTTCTGCATCATCTCAAATGAATTTTCCATTGATTCTTGAAGATCAGAGAAGATCTTCTCATAAGAATCCATGCGTGTCTCAAGCTCTTTTGTTGTCACCATCATCACCTAGCAAACTGATACCAATTGTTACAATTAGAAATAAATTTCTAATATAACTTCATTCACTCTTTACTCACACAGCGAAAGAGGAAACATACTAAATAAATTTTATTTTCTGAATGTCTTCTATGAGTACATATTGATATTTATACTCTCACTTCCTAATCTTTTCTAATTGTTTAAGATAAAATCCTAATCATAACTTCCTAATCTTATCTAGTTGTCTTTTTAAAATAAAATACTAATAATAACTAACTACTAATCTTATCTAATTACTAACTAATTGACCCTTTATTTTTGACTTATTACAGAATTAAAGACATAGAGGTCGCCATAAGGGTTTTGGGTATGATGTTAGTGTAATGGAAGATAACAACACTAGGGAAGGCTAGGGGACTAATTTTGAGGGTTTCATTGAGGATTATGGGCTGACCATGAGAGGAGCCAAAATTCGAGTGTGGTGAGAGAATTATGGTAGGAAGTTGATAATTAAGGAGGTAATTTTTTTAATGAGTGAGAGAGGTCCAAGAAAGCGTGGCAGAGGCGATGTTTGTTTCTTATGCAGTTGCCAAGGAGGCTATGTCAAGATTAATAGACATTCATTATTTTCTACGTCATTGTGAATCTTGCTCTCGCTCTTCTTCATGCCATCATTAGCTTGCATCAACCAATTTTCAAATTAAATTACTTGATCTTATGAGCTGTTTTAATTTTCAGGTTTTTTTTTGTTGAAATTTTTGTTTTTATTGTTCAATTGACCATTTTAGGAGTATGGTTGGAGAAAGCATGGGATAAGGCGTATCAATTAGTGAAGTTTTTTTATATCTTTAATAGGAAGCAATTTTGCTTCAATAGCTAGTATTGTGAGTTTAATCTTGATTTGATGGAGCCATAATGCTTTGGAAGCTCTATGATCTCATGAATAACTATTGAAACACAACCAAATTACTTGGATACATATTCGAAAATGCAAATTCAACAAGTTTGTAAAGAATTTGTGCATAAAAAATAAGTGAGTTCTTAATGTCATTAGATTTTCTTTATTTCATTTTATTATTTATCATGAACAAAGATATATATTTCTTGCAAATTTTAAACATTAGGAATTCCTTAACTTATTGAGGAAAATTCAGCCAACTTTTAGCCACTAGAAAAATAATTGCCACAAAAAGTAACTGTCACATCAACACTTATAGGAGAAACTTGACAACAAGGACTAAAAAAATAACGAAAAAATAGTTTATAGATACTAAAAATGAAAGTTGTTACAATGATTATTGTTACAATGAATATTGAGGGGTTAAACACATAATTTGCCAAATATGAATATTGTTACAATGAATATGCTAATTTGTAAATTTGCAATAATTCCATACTAGATGCCAAGAGCCATCTAAATGGCGACCTCCATCAATGTGGAAAAATAATTGAAGTTGATCAGTTGGTCAGTAAAATGGGGTTGAATTATGACACAAGAACTGACCAGGTTATTTCCTACACAAAATACGTTTGCTTCTAATTTTTGTTTCTCAAGCTTCTTGCTTGAAAATCAGAAGATATTAAGGAGTTTGACTTTTTGTATTAAAGTAATTGGATAAATGAATAAGACAAAGTAAAATCTCCAAGTAAACTTGTATATTGCTACTTCCAAAGCTACTCTTACAATCTCAAATTTTGATACCCAACAAACCATGGTTTTCACTTTTGTTACTCAGAGTAAGTGTTTTTTCTTAATGTTGTGCCAAGATCAGATTATAATTCACAAAAGAATGAGTTTCTTGTATGAACAAGAATAAGCAAAATGCAGGAAAAAGGATGAACAGAAAAAATTGCATTGTGCTTACAGCAGCCCCTTTTTTTCAATCTCTGTAGGATTTTTTCTAAGTACAGAACTCTCTCTCTAGTTACAGAAAAAAAACTCTCTTGATCTAGGCTATACAAGAAGAAGAAATAGAAGCACTATTTCAATCCTAACTAACCTAACCAACTTAAAACTAATTATTTGTTACATGTTATAACAGAATAACAGAAAACATAAAAATACAAGTTGGTAAAGAGCAAGAGAACTAACTAATGGTTGTTAATGAACCAACATACAACAATTTTCCACCTTGGTTCAATAACAAAACATTAACAAAAACAGTGGCTGCTGTAGAAACAGGATTTAATTATCCTTCAGTTGAATTAAATCCAAACAATGGACAAACTTGCTACTTGGAAGAGCCTTTGTGATCATATCAGAAGGATTGTGATCAGTTGAAATCTTCTTGACTATAACTGATCCTTGACCAATAACTTCTCTGACAAAAGGCAGCTTAATATCAATGTGCTTTGTCCTCTCATGATGCACAGAATTTCTGGATAAATCAATGGCACTTTGGCTGTCACAGTGTACTGTGATCACTTCATTTTGTATCTTCAGCTCCTTTGCAATGCCTTCAAGCCACATAGATTCTTTCACAGCTTCTGTAAGAGCAATATACTCAGCTTCAGTGGTTGATAGCCACTACCTTTTGAAGGCTAGCTTTCCAACTAATTGCAGTGCCAAAAGCAGTGAACACAAATCCTTGAGGGATTTCCTTGAATCTAAATAGCCAGCATAATCAGAGTCTACAAAACCTTCAATAACAACTGTCTTTCTGCTATTCCTAGCTCCACCATAAACCAGAACTCTTCCAAGTGATCCTATGATATATATGAGTATCCATTTCAGGGCCTGCCAATGTGCTTTGCCTGGATTTGCCATGAATCTACTTACTAAGCTCACTGCATGAGCTATGTCAGGGCGAGTACATACCATAGCATACATCAGTGACCTTACAGCATTAGCATATGGAATACCTTCCATGTAAATTATATCATCATGTGTCTTAGGTGCTTGACTTGTACTGAGCTTAAACTGCTGTGACATAGGAGTAGTTACAGGTTTAGAATTTGACATTCCAAACCTTTCAAGAACTTTTCTGAGATATAACTCCTGGGACAAATACAACAATTTCCTTTTTCTGTCCCGTTTGATTTCTATTCCCAATATTCTCTTGGCTGCTCCCAAATCCTTCATTTCAAATTCCCTGCTCAACTCAGATTTCAATTTTTCAACCTCACTCTTGCTGTTACTTGCTATCAAAATATCATCAACATATAATAGCAATATCACAAACTCAGCTTTAGAAGGAAATTTGAAGTAAACACAGTTATCATAGTGACTTCTATGAAACTGTATGTGAGCCATAAATTCATCAAATCTCCTATTCCATTGTCTTGGGGACTGTTTTAGACCATACAGGGATTTGTTTAATTTTCAAACATAATCCTCTTTACCTTTGACTTCAAACCCCTCGGGTTGTTTCATCAATATCACCTCATTAAGCTTCCCATACAAAAATGTTGTCTTCACATCCATCTGTTCTAACACAAGATCAAATTCTGCCACCATAGCCATAAGAATTCTGATTGACCTGTGTTTCACTACAGGAGAGAAAACTTCATTGAAGTCAATTCCCTCATTTTGAGTGAACCCTCGAGCAAGAAGTCTAGCTTTAAATTTGTCTGGTTCAACTCCTTGGATGCCTTCTTTTTCTTGAAGATCCATTTGCACCTGACCACTCTAGAACCAGGTGGTTTTTTAATCAATTCCCATGTATGGTTGTCATGGAGAGACTTAATCTCTTCATTCATGGCACTTAGCCATTTTTCTTTCTCCTTACTAGCTAAGACAACTTTAACAGTTTTTGGATCTTCCTCCAAAACTTCACTAGCAGCTACCAGAGCAAATGCTATTAGATCAGCATATTCATACCTCTTAGGTTGTTTGATTTCCCTTCTGATTCTATCCCGAGCCAGCACATAGTCAGCTTCTTCTTGTTCCTCTTCTTCAAATTTTTCTTCATCAAGAGGCCAATTAACAGTTTGTGTTTCAACATGTTTATCCTCAGTCTCCACCTTAAAATTTAATTTTTCAGAATCAGTTTCCTTACTTTGATCAGTGCTGGACTGAACCATGCCGAGCTTAGTCTTGTAGGCCATTTCAGTTTCATTGAAGACAACATCATGACTCACCAAACACCTCTTAAAACCAGCCTCCAAACACCACAGCTTATACCCTTTCACTCCTTCAGGATATCCTAGAAAAATACACTTGACAACTCTAGGTTCCAATTTATCTTGCTTGATGTGAGCATATGCAACATAGCCAAATACCTTTAGTTGTTTTAGACTCGGTGGATGGCCAGACCAAATCTCCTCAGGGGTTTTAAAATTCAGAGATGTTGAAGGACACTTGTTGATGAGATATACAGCAGTGATTACTGCTTCAGTCCAAAAAATCTTGGGTAATCCTGCACTCAGCAACATACATCTCACTCTCTCCAAAATGGTCCTGTTGAATCTTTCAGCTAAGCCATTTTGTTGAGGAGTGCCCGCAACTGTCCTGTGCCTTGCAATGCCATTCTCTTTGTAGAAATCATTGAAAGGTTCAGAACAGAACTCAAGACCATTATCAGTACGGAACCTCTTGATCTTTCTGCCTATTTGGTTTTCCACAAGTGTTTTCCAGCCTTTGAAATTATCAAAAGCCTCATCTTTTGTTTTCTGAATGTAGATCCACAACTTCCTTGAGTAGTCATCCACAATGCTCAAGAAATACCTTGCTCCAGAATGAGAGGGAGTCTTGGTTGGACCCCAAAGATCAGCATGATCATAATCAAGAGTACCTTTTGTTCTTTGTTGTCCAGCATTGAATTTGGCTCTGCAGGCTTTGCCATAGACACAATGTTCACAGAACTTTAATCTTTCCATTCTGTCCCCATATAACAGCTCCTGTTTTGCCAATTCAATCAATCCCTTCTCACTTACATGGCCCAACCTCATGTGCCATAACTCTGTTTTTGATAAAACTCTTCCGGTTGCAGTGGCTGTAGAGCCAATTACAACTTCACCATCAACAGAATAAAGGCCATTCTCCAAAATACCCCTCATGACAACCATGGAGTCTTTAACTACATTCAGTATTCCTTTTTCACCCTTGAACACATACCCTCTTTTATCAAATTCACCAAGAGAGATTAAATTTCTCTTCAACTCAGGTACATATCTGACCTCTATGAGAATTCTTTCAGCCCCATCATGAAACTTGAACCTTATAGATCCAATTCCTTCAATTTTGCAAGGCTTGTTATCTCCAAGGAGTACTAACCCATCTGCTCGATCAGAAAATTGTTCAAACCATGATCTGTTTGGTGTCATATGCCATGAACACCCTGAATCCATTATCCATTTAGTTTATGGATTCTTTTCAGACACCATAAGTGCCTCTGCAGATTCATAGCCATCATCTTGAACAATTGCAGCATTTCCTGAGTCCTTCTTCCTATTGTTACTGCCACCATTTTTCTGCCTTTCAAGACAAACTTTCCTTGTATAACCCTTCTTTTTACAGTGATAACATCTGATTTTGAAGATGTTTCCTTCACCATTCTTCTGATTTTCTGGCTTTTGCTTCTTCTTATCAAATTTACTATCTTTCTTGAAGGTCTTGCCTCTTGCTGTCAGCCCTTCACCACTTGCAGAGGACTTCTTTTCCTTTCTTTCATTCAATTCCTTTGAATTCAGAGCAGCCTGCACTTCATCAAGAGAAACAGAATCTCTTCCAAACAATAAAGTCTCTTTGAAATGAGAGTAACTCTTAGGCAAAGAGCACAACAATAACAAAGCTTGATCCTCATCATCAATAGTGACATCAATATTTTCAAGATCTAGAATCAGTTTATTAAACAAATCCAATTGTTCTCCTACTGATCTATCTTCATGCATTTTAAACGAATACAAAGACTGTTTTAGGTAAAGACGATTAACTAAAGATTTGGTCATGTGCAAACCTTCAAGCTTTGACCAAACCCCAGCAGCAGTTGTTTCCTTAGAGACTTGCCTCAGCACCTTGTCTCCGAGACTGGGGATAATTGCACTGTGTGCCTTATACAGTAGTGCTTTCTTATCCCCATCAGCCATCATCTTTCAAGTTTGGCTTCTCCATCAAGTGCTTCCACCAGGCCCTGCTGAACAAGAAGAGCTCTCATCTTCATTCGCCATAGCCCAAAATCATTTTGCCTTGTGAATTTTTCAACCTCATACTTGGCCGAGCCCATTTCTTGAATCAAACTCAAAATCGCTCCACGCTCACCACACCAATTTGTTGTGCCAAGATCAGATTATAATTCACAAAAGAATGAGTTTCTTGTATGATCAAGAATAAGCAAAATGCAGGAAAAAGGATGAACAAAAAAATTGCATTGTGCTTACAACAACCCCTTTTTTTCAATCTCTGCAGGATTTTTTCTAAGTACAGAACTCTCTCTAGTTACAGAAAAAAAAAACTCTGTTGATCTAGGCTATACAAGAAAAAGAAATAGAAGCACTATTTCAATCCTAACTAACCGAACCAACTTAAAACTAATTATTTGTTACATGTTATAACAGAATAACAGAAAATAGAAAAATACAAGTTGGTAAAAAGCAAGAGAACTAACTAATGGTTGTTAATGAACCAACATACAACACTTAATGATATATAAAATCCTTTTGATAAAAAATCAAAGTAAAGCTTTTCTTAACAAGGTTTTCAAAAGCAAAATTTAAGTGTAGAAGAAGTGAAATAAACAAGAAGCAATATAGGCTTTTGCCACTGTATTGTCCAAGGTTCACAAAATACACATGGCACCCTACATGACACTCTAAGATGCGTGTCAACCCTCACATCAGCCCTGGAATAGGAGTGTCATACCCTAATTTCGTCCGGGGACTTTTGCTTGATGACATGCGACCTTTCTTTGGTCCTTGTGAGGTGCTTGGTACCCATCATTAGGCAATTTGTGAAATTCCAGGACATGCTGAAAAACCAAAAAATATTGATGCACAATTCGTAAGTTTCCGTGACACACCGGAAATCAAATGGAAGCATCGTTGCATAATTAAGTGAGGTTCCGTAACATTCCGTAAGTCAAAAAAGGGGATGATTATGTAATCCGCAAGGTTCCGTAACATTACGGAAAGAAAACAAGTATCGTTACGAAATTCGTAAGTTTCCGTAACTTTACGAAAAAAGAATCACCAAAAAAAGCCAAAGGGGGGTGTATTTAGTAAAATGGGGGGTGCAAACAGTAATTTTCGAATCTGGGCCCTTCTAGAGGTTTCTGGGCAATTTCTTGCTTAAGGTTGAAGTAACCTAGCTCGCCTGGGCGAGCTAGATGGCCACCACACCCCCCGTTTTGTTGAAAAATGGGATTCCGGGGCTTCCGGGACACCCGTAATGCTTCCGTAAAATTCCCATAACTCTAAATAAGCATAATTAACTTAATACGGGTGAGACGGAAGAGAAAAAAAGAAGAAAATCAAGTCCTATATGCTTCCGTAAGGCTTCCGTAACTTTTCCGTAAATTACGAAAGAGGGGGGGTGAACTTATCAAAATTGGGGGGGTGCAAATAGCAATTTCGAAATTTTGAATTGGGCCTTCCAGAACGTTTTTTGAAGCTGGGTTGCTTCTGGAGGAAGCAACCCAGCTCGCCTGGGCGAGCTAAGGTCGCCTGGGCGAGCTGGGCGGCAACCTCCTCCCCCTTTTTCCTATAAAAAGGCTGAAGGGGGCTGTTCTAAGGATCCCTCAGCCCCCTGGCTATGTATTTCAGCTGTTTTGGGTGAAAAAAATTGTTTCCGTGAAGAAAATCCAAGCCGAGGTGCTTCCGTAACGCTTCCGAGATGTTTCCGTAAGCAAATCCGTGAAGGTTTTCGTCCGTTCTTCATCGTTCTTCATCCGTTCTTCGTTCTTCAACGGGTAAGTTTTCGAATCCGAGACTTTCAATTCATCTCTTGTTTTTTTAAGCTTTCATCTTTATTTTCGATTTCTTTTCTTCCGTCTTTAACGCGCTTTTACCGTTTATTTAAGCCGTTTTCTCATCTAAATAATGATAAAATGAATTTCAACCGATCATTTGTGTTGTAATCTCATTTAATCACTTTTAAAATGAAATCTAACCGATCGTTCACGCTATAACCTCGGTTAAACCAAAAAAAGTAAAATAATAATAAAATAATCAAAATATCTTGAAAAATAATAATAAAATAATCAAAATATCTTTGAATAAAATAAAACAAAAAAATCAATCGGACGTTTTTTCTTTGGAAGTTTCCTTGAATGAATTGATTAATAACCAAAGTGAAACTAAGACTAAAATAGACTCACAAATCAAGTTTTGTCCAAAAATCACTAAAAACCGTTTTAAGGTCCAACGCCTTAAACGGTCCTCTTTGCTTTTATCGGTTAACATGGACCGTTCAAAAGCATAAAATCAACATGTAACTTTACCGCTTTTGAAAGAACTACGTAGGTCTGAGTTCCTCATTGAGGATACGTAGGAGCAAAAGCCCCGCTTTTGTCGACCACCCCAAGAGATCGTTAATGGTCCAATGCCTTAACGTTTCTCTCCTTTCAAAAACAAGAGATCGTTAATGGTCCAATGCCTTAACGTTTCTCTCCTTTCAAAAACAAGAGATCGTTAACGGTCCAAAGCCTTAACGTTTCTCCCCTTTCAAAATCAAAAGACCGTTTAATGGTTCAACACCTTAAATGACCTTTTGTTCAATAAAAACATATTTTGCAAAAAAAGACAAAAACAACTTAACCAAACACTTTGTTCCGAAAGAACTACGTAGGTCTGATTTCCTCATCACAAATTGAGGAATACGTAGGAGCAAAGGGAAACACCCTTGTCGACCACAAAAAAGAAAAAAATATAAAAAGGGTATAAAGGATATAAGAACATAAAAGGGAACATAAAAATCAAAGTCATGTTTGCACATTCGATTAAAGGCTGTCGTCCCTTGGGACGGGCGTGTGGGGTGCTAATACCTTCCCCGTGCGTAAATACAACTCCCGAACCTTTCACTAAAAAGTTCGTAGATCGCGTCTTTTCCGGTTTTTCCGACGTTTTCCTCAAATAAACGTTGGTGGCGACTCCGTGCGTATTCCTTTCGTGGAACACGCATCCCGCGAGTCACGCGTCGCCCTCCCGCCGAAGGGTAGGTTGCGACAAGGAGCACAGACACTCAGCCCCTAACAGTCAAGCTCCCTAATTGGCAGGTTATCTCTAACCTATTAATATTTGAATCTCTTTATCTATTACCAAATATTTAATCATCTACAAAGCCACACATTATCTACAAGGTACAATTATCTACTAGCTTTTATCTATAAGCTACAGTTTATCTCTTACATTATATACAAGCTACCGACTATTATCTATAAATCGAGAATTATCTACAAAGACTATAACAGCTCCTACAAACAAATACCTGCAGCTACGCTCCACTCCTATAAAGACCAGGTTCCATCGAACCCTCAACATCATCCCACACACATATGCACACTAGCGATAAGCATGTGCACATATCTCTCTATTGCTTACTTCAGCCTACAGTTAAGCATATACTTGCTTTATCTGCTAACTCATATACTTACTTGAGTGTTAGAGTCCTTTATTTTGTAGGTCTCCTCTCATGTCCTCTTAAAAAAGGTGCTTTTCAAAGCCGACGTGTGAAGTTCAAAAGCCCACCTTAGTCACTAAGAGCAAGCACCCAAATGTGGAATTTTTTCATTCCTAAAGCCTCCATAGGCTCCCACACTCCCAATATTTCTAAACCTCTATATGTTTCAATCAGTATTCTCTAAGCATTTGTAGGCTTTACCTAAATATTATTTTGAAAAGTCTCTCCTAGCTTTACCCCCAATATTCTCCAAGCCAGCACAAGCTCTACCTAAGTATTCTTTCAAAAAGCCTCTTCAGGCTTTACACCTTGACTAGCAACCACTACTAGACTCACACAACACCTGCTATATTCACTCTGAACTTTAGAAGTGGTAATCCTTTAACTGTTTTTCTAATTTTTCCCCTCTAACCTAAGGGGATGAATACTAAACCTTTTTGGGATAGCTTCTACTTATACTCCTCATATGAATTACAGACCATTCTACAGAGTTGGCTCCACATAAAATGTTTTGGCTTAAGAAGTTTCATCTAAATTTTGATAGCATAAATGTTGTTGTAACTATTGTGTAGAGTTTCAATTTCCATTTTATTCGTTATTGTTTTACTAGGACTTGTTGTTTTCTTCAAGTTCCTTTGGTTGAAAATATTTAAGGATAATGAGGAACTCATGGCTTTAGAATCAGTGTTTCCAAACAATGATTGATGCATGTCTTCAAATAGGTGTGTTTATGGATGGTGAAGGCACGTTTGTCTTCATAAACAAATCTTGTAATGCAACTTCTGATGATCCCTTAGTCATGTATAGATTCTTATATTTACCCCTAACGAAATTATATTACCCCTAACGAAAGCAACACCCAACACCAAGCCTCTAATCATATACAACTTTTGATATCTACACTTTGATCAAAAAACATAACTATCTTTCCAATTTTTGAATAGTTCTCCTTTTGGTATTCCTGCTTCTTTATGAAAAAAATGATATCTTGAAAAACATTCACTGTAGGCCTACACTTCACACCTTCTCTATGCTTTTATATCCATCCTGTCTTATTTAAGAACACTCAAAGGAACAATAAGTAGTTAAGTTCATATAAGTTGAGAAATGATTCTTAATGGTTTGTCATCATTAAAACTTTTGCTTTTGGAGGAACTTTGTCTCAGTAATAATAATAATAATAATAATAATAATAATAATAATAATAATAATAATAATAATAATAATAATAATAATAATAATAATAATAATAATAATAATTTATAACATCTATAAGGGGAATACACCATTTTGATGTACACATTTGTTTAGACAAATTTTTCCATTAATTATAATTCTCTCTTTGAACTACAACTGCAATGTATAGATGTCAATTAAAGGATAAAAGGGGAACAACAGTTAATAGAAAGAGTTAATTGAGGTTCTCTTTTTGAAGTCGTGTTGCACATAAGTTTTGTTAGGTCAAAATAAAATTTTGATCTCTTGTCTAACTTTTTAGTTTACATTTGGTCCCTTAAGTTTAAAAAAAGTTCCACATTGATCCCTTAGGGTTGGTTTGGTGACTAGGATATGATAGTTGTGCATCTCATATTCTCAATTACATGAACAAAAAGGTCATCTCGTACCTCTTTCTTTAGGAGCTTTTAGGATGCCCAACTTGCATCTAATGTCTCATCCTTTTCTTGGAGAATGATACTATACATAATAGAAACAAAAGTCAACCTAAGGAAGATGAACATCTTTCTAGATAACATAGATTTACTGTCCCCATTTGGCTATCAAAAGGAAGAATCGATAGAGCATCTTACGGTCTCATGTAACTTCTCTTCGTATATATGGAAATTGACAATGTTATGACTAGCTAGGAGTTTAGGTGATGATGTCCGAAGATTGTAGGAATCATTCTCTACTACATTGCTATGGATTTATACGGAAAGTTTTTTAAAAGGCTTGGTAGGATATATAGTTTGCTTCAATATTGACACTATTGTTGTGCCAAAATCATATAGTCTTTCAAAGTACTTCCTCCAGTCTCAAATATAAGTAACAAAGGTCTTTTATTTTTTTGTCTCAAATATAAGTAAATCTCAATTACATATGTCTTATTTAATGAGAATATCTCCAAAATACACTTAATTTAATAAGGCCAAAAATTTTTTTATGTTTGATATTAAGTTTCAACGAAGGATAGTTTAGAAAAAATATTTTCTTTTTAATTGAAAATGACATAATTTAAAGAAGTTAACTAATTTTCTTAATAAGTGTGAAGTATGTATATTTTTTGTTTATAATGGAGACCGGATGGAGTAAAAGAATAAATGTCGTGCAAGTCATGGATTTAGTAAAATTTAGATATTGGTCGTGGTTCGTTGCCCAAATGAAGGGCTTTTCTTTCCCTTTTTATGAATGGTCTACGGACCCTAAGTTGAGTGTGAAAGCATTGTAAACAGGATACTGTGTGATTGTGGGTTGGGGTACCCCATGTACTCGTTATCTAATATATTTCCTTTTGCTAATAATTTGGTGAAATTTGGATTGGTCAATGAAAAAGGATGAACATTTTTTATGACATTTTAATTGTTTGTTTACATCCTGAGTGAGTTTTTTTCAACTGGACGGTTTAAATGGGCTGTTTGGTATATTACTCATGGTTTTAAATAGCACGCTATAGCGATTCAGAGGTGCAGAGCATCCCCTGCCCACTAGAAGGGCTGCCATAGCGGAGCAGTTTAGTGTAACAGTCGTGGCAGCACTATTGTGGTGCTGTGTTGATTCAATAAAAGCCCTCTAAACAGAGACATTAGTGCTTTTTCGGGGACTAATTTTGGGATTATAATTTTCTAAAATGAAATGTACAGTTGTAATAATAGTGAAAATGGTAAAAAAGACGACTTGGATTTAGAAGACGATGATTGATGATTGATTTGTTTAGGAAATTTGTATTTGACTTGTGTTGGCACTTGCTCGTATGTTTTCTTCAAGACACCTATACTTTTTTAAACCAAAGCATACACCACAATATTCAAGACTCGTAATGTTCCTTCCCTCTCAAGACCATGTGAGATCTTGCCTCTCCAATTTCCAAAACATAAAACTCTGACAGGCTTTGTTCCCTTAATTTTGTTACTAGGAGAGTGTGACGCTTATGTCTCCGTATTTCTATTGTGCTACATTATTTTTATATTTATTATTTTTTAATTGATGTATATACTAATTTCAGTTCATCATATTTTCTAAATACATGTTGGTTTATATGAATTTTCTTACTTCTTATAGTATTTTTTATGCATTTTTGTAGTCTATCGTATTTTAATATTATTACAAAAAATAGTGAAATGCAAGAAATTTAATAATTAGTGAAATAGAGAGTTGTCTTAGTCTTTATAGAAAAAAAATTCTATAAAATAACATGAAGAAGAAGAGCATAAGGTAAAAAAAAAAAAAAAAAAACCCTATAAAATTCAAGAATTTTTTCTCCACGCTCGCCTGACAGCTTTTTCTCTCTCTTTAGAATATTCTTTTCAGACTCTTTGTTCTATGAAGCTCCTAAACTATCAATTAATCTACTGATTATTTGTTTTATATATCTATTCAACTCAAGTCTAATCGTATCACTTATAAAAGAAAAAAGTATATATATATAAAAGAATGATTATTTAATATCTAAGATAATAGTAATCACATATTTACATACACATATCAAGATTATGAAAATTAAAAAAATAAGATGCTAATAAAAAAAATTAAACCACAAAAGATGAAACAAAAGGAAATATAATAAATCAATGGAGGGAGTTATTATTTTTTTTCTCCTCCTGTGTATCCTCATTTTTTATTGAACTATCCTATTTTATTGAACTAAGTTTGATTTGTTGTAATATTCACTCTTATTTTATATTAATGTGTATATAATATAGTGTGATCTAACAGAGACAAAAGCTGATATAGTGTGACATTTTCTTTTATCACACATTAACGTGTATACTTATTTTAGTTTTTTTTAAACATAATAGTTATCAATACAATTTAATACTTTTTTTAAAAAAATTTAAATTTTTTTATTGAAATTAATCAATATTTGTTATACTTGTTTGGTCAATCCTCAGCTAAAATACATTTTCTTTTAATTGTTTGATATTTTTCTCTTTTTTATTTTAATATTTGAAAGTTTTGACTCAAAATTTTCATTTTATTATATAAGTTTAGGGTAATGCTACCATGATTTTAAATACACCCTCTTTTAATAAAAAAAAAATATCACCATAAAAAACCTGAAAACAGAAAGGATTTGAAGACATTGATTAATTAATATTTAATACTCCTAAATAAAATATTTTTAATCAATATATAAAGAAAACAAATTTATTTTGATTTCTTTAGCCTTTTAAATATTTTGCGGTTTAATTTAATATTTTCATTTTTAAATTTATCTCAAATTCCATTAAAAAGAGAGAGAGAGAAACCAACAGTCTCATTCCTTAGTTGTGATAAGTTAAAAGAAAAATTAACTGTGTGTGGGTAGTGATAATTTGGGAAAAATCTACTAAAAAAGATGTTCAATAAATAATGTTTAAACTTATTTCGTATATATAATTTTTTAAATTAGCAAGATATATTGAAAAGAACATTGTACCATTTTTAATCCAACAGATCAACAATAATTTAGTATGCCACTACATTGGTTTAGAGTTAAATTAAACGGAGTGCAGAAATAAACACATTTTGAAATAGAAAATTATATTTCATATACCTTTTAAGTGTTGGATGGTAAAAAGATGTCAGCTGTGCATCATTCATTTCTTCAAGAAAACATAAAACGTAAGGAAAATCCAATGTTGACCTTTATCTAGCCTAGGAAGCTATATAATTGCAAGCATAAACCAAAAATTACACAAAAACTCTGAACCCCTCAAAATAAAAAGGGAAGCTGGTGCAATAAAGCCCCTGCAACTGCACTAAGATGCATGTTAATTAATTTAGCACCTAATGATTCAGTCAGCTTATTAGGAGTAGAGTTGTCATTGTTTGTTTGATATGGCACTTAGGCAACAATTATGCAAGCAAAAAAAAATAAAAATTAATTAAGTAGGCCAAAACAATAATTTTCCGAGGATATAGTTAAGTGTAATTGCAACATGAAAATAGTAATTTTTATGCCGTTGGGATCGCTTGAAGAGCTTCAGACTTATTATTAATAGATTCACCAAACAATATTTTTTGAGAGGCTTACCTATCTTTCCTCCTAAGGAATCAATTATGTGAAACTTTCCTAACAATTGGTAGGTCTCTATATAAATAAAGTTGATGCTCAAGATAAAGTATGATCCATAATACATTAGAGAATAACCAAGTCTATAATGACAAACATATATAAAGTGTTTCAACGGTTTTTTGAAAGTTCAAATAGAAAAATATGACAGAGAAATAAGAAATCTTAAAGAGGCAAATCAGAAAACATTAAACATAAATTATATATTTAATATACCTTTACTTCAACTTTCTGATTTATGTAGTTTCTCCCCCATTGCTAGAGAAGATGAGGATTTGAGAGTAAAAGATATGGGACACAAGAAAGATGTGATACTAAATTCAGAGGAATAAACGACATCATGTCCCCTATTAGAAACACCGGATACTTAGAAGGTTTCAAAACACAGACACATTCAATGACGCTTCATGCAATTGTTGAATATACCTAAATTCTAATGTAGTTTCATATAGAACTTGTAGGCCTTGGATCTTCTTCATCATTGCAGTCTTTTGCTTCTTGAAGATCAATGACAACGGAATAGAGAAGGAGGAAAAGTGATTGGAAGCACCACTTCAAGGAGAAGATGAGTTAAGAAAAAGTTTACCACCATAGGAAATCATGGATAAGAGCTTGAAGATAGAGAAGATGAATGGAGGGAGAGGGTCGGGGAGAGGGTAACAAAATTTTGAGAAAGTGAGGAAGGAGAATGAGGTCTGAACTTTGAAGTCTAATTTCTCAAATGATCAAAGTTGTAAAATGCACACAAAGACCTTTATTTATAGCCTAAATGTTAAACAAAATTGGAGCAAAATTTGAAGTCTATTCAAATTTCACTTGAATTTGAATTTGTGGAGCCAAAATTTCACTAATTATGATTAGTGAATTTCAGTTATGGTTCAGCCCACTAATCCAAGATTAAATCCAAGATTCTCCACTAAGTGTGCTTAAGTGTCATGAGACATGTAAAACATGAAGAACATGTACAAATTGTGACTATATGATGTGGTAATGAGGTGTAGCAAGAAAATGCTCACTTCCCCCTTTGACTGGTCTAAAATTTAATTGGAATGAGCTTCTTTCAATTTGATTAAATTTTTTTATTAAATTTCTCTCCCAACATACACATCAAATAGTGCAATTAATGCATGTGAAATTATAAAACTACCCCTAATACAAAAACTTGTCTAGGTGCCCTAAAATACAAGGGCTGAAAAATCCTACATTATTAGTGTACTCTAAACTTGTAGGGTGCCCTCCCTACAATATGGAGCCCTAAATACAAGGAAAAAAAATTAATGAAACCCTAATCTAATATATACAAAGATAAGTGGGCTCAAAATTAGCCCATGGGCTCATAATTTGCCTATGGGCACAAAATCTACCCTAAGGCTCATGAGAACCCTAGGGTCTTCTCCTACACCCCTGGCCCAATCTTCCTGGAGTCTGCTAGCCATGGCTTTGGTGAAAGGTGCCCTCCTTAGGAGGATTGCATCAGTTCAGCCCACTAATCCAAGATTCTCCACTAAGTGTGCTTAGGTGTCATGAGGCATGTAAAGCATGAAGGATATGTACAAAGTGTGACTATATGATGTGACAATGGGGAGTAGCAAGCAAATGCTCACCTCCCCCTTAGGTTGGTCCAAAATTTAATTAGATTGGCCAGACTTCTCCCAACTCAATTAAATTTCTCTCCCAACATAGACGTCAAATGATGCAATTAATGCATGTGAAATTACAAAACTACCCCTAATACAAAAACTAGACTACGAGCCCTAAAATACAAGGGCTGAAAAGTCCTACATTACTAGGGCACTCTAAACTTGCGGGGTACCCTCCCAAAAATATGGAGCCCTAAATTCAAGGCAAAAAAAATAATGAAACCATAATTTAATATATACAAAGATAAGTGGGCTCAAAATCAGCCCATGGGTTCATAATTAGCCTATGGGCCCAAAATCTACCCTAAGGCTCATGAGAACCCTTGGGCCTTCTCCTACACCCCTAGCCCAATCTTCCTAGAGTCTCCTAGCCATGGATTTGGTGATAGGTGTCCTCCTTGGGAGGATTGCATCAATTCAGCCCACTAATCCAAGATCAAATCCAAGATTCTCCACCAAGTGTGATTAAGTATTATGAGGCATGTAAAGCAAGAAGGATATGCACAAATTGTGACTATATGATGTGGCAATGAGGTGTAACAAGCAAATTCTCACCTCCCCCTTAGGCTGGTTCGGAATTTAATTGAATTGATCTTCTCCCAATTCAATTAAATTTCTCTCCCAACACCATCAAATTGTGCAGTAAATGCCTGTGAAATTACAAAACTACCCCTATTAGAAAAACATGTCTAGGTGCCCTAAAATACAAGGGCTGAAAAATCCTACATTACTAGGGCACTCTAAACTTGTGGGCACCCTACCTACAATATGGAGCCCTAAATACAAGGCCAAAAAAATAATGAAACCCTAATCTAATACGTACAAAGATAAGTGGACTCATAATTAGCCCATGAGCCCAAAATCTACCCTAAGGCTCATGAGAACCCTTGGGCCTTCTCCTACACCCCTAGCCCAATCTTCGTAGAGTCTCCTAGCCATGGATTTGGTGATAGGTGTCCTCCTTGGGAGGATTGCATCAATTCAGCCCACTAATCCAAGATCAAATCCAAGATTCTCCACCAAGTGTGATTAAGTATTATGAGGCATGTAAAGCAAGAAGGACATGCACAAATTGTGACTATATGATGTGGCAATGAGGTGTAACAAGCAAATGCTCACCTCCCCCTTAGGCTGGTTCGGAATTTAATTGAATTGATCTTCTCCCAATTCAATTAAATTTCTCTCCCAACACCATCAAATTGTGCAGTAAATGCATGTGAAATTACAAAACTACCCCTATTAGAAAAACATGTCTAGGTGCCCTAAAATACAAGGGCTGAAAAATCCTACATTACTAGGGCACTTTAAACTTGTGGGCACCCTACCTACAATATGGAGCCCTAAATACAAGGCCAAAAAAATAATGAAACCCTAATCTAATACGTACAAAGATAAGTGGACTCATAATTAGCCCATGAGCCCAAAATCTACCCTAAGGCCCATGAGAACCTTAGGACATTCTCCTGCATCTTTGGCCCAATCTTCCTAGAGTCTCATAGCCATGGCTTTGGTGATGGATCCCCTCCTTGGGAGGATTGCATCAGACCCTCATTGCTTATTTAGGACAACTTGCTCTTAACAATACAATACTCACACTTTCGTTATTCAAAGGCATAATTTCAAATACAAAAAGATGTATTCTAAAGCTAAAGGTGACAACAGCTTCAATTGATCATTCTGATTTAAAGTGTTATAGAGAGAGTGAATAAGAATAAAATTTGTAATCAACAGAAAGAATGAGTGTCACGCACATCACTACCAGCATTTGAACACAAAATGAAGTACATTAAAAAATAAAAAGAGTCCAGATATTTTTCTTTTAATACGCTCCCTCCCATTATCATGTACCTCTATATCCCTTTTCTTTCCTCATCTGCATCATCCTCACTGCTATTCTTGTATTTCTACAATCAACTAGTGTAGTGTTAAAAAATGGAAAAAGAAACAAACAATGTTTCATGGCTTCAGATGTTATGAAAACATAGAACGATTACTATGGAAGAGAAAAAGCATAGAAAGAAAAAGATTTGAGTTTGAGATAGATGGGAAGCAAGAGAGAGCCAATATTGAATCCAAAAACATGAACAATATATGATAACTACAATTAAAGGAAATGTTTTGGATTTGGTGTGGGAAGCTACAATTTAGTACACTGAAATTTGATATGCATGGCCAAAGGAAGAGGTCTAGGGGATGAAAGACATATTGCGTGTGACATCCCAATATTTAGGTAGGCCCCCTATGTTTTAGGACTAATAGTGCCAGCTCGTACATCCAAATAAGCTCAGAGAAAACTTATGATGACGTGGAGGGTATACCTCATTTTGAAGTATTTTTCTTAGTATTTTGAAAAGTTACACATAATGAGATTATTTATCTGACAACCGGTATTGGTGTTAGCATACCAAGTTGGATGTTTAATGTACAACTATAGGACTGTAGAATGTTTACTACACATGAATGGGACTATGGAAAGTTGACGTATACTAACTCCCCATCGCTTCCAAAAGGGTGAATTGTGATTAGTGGTTGATCAACTGAAAGTATAGATCCATACAATGGCGATATGAAGATGATCATGGTGTATGTATATACGTATGTACATATGTATGTTATCATGTGTTGGAGTGAGACAATTTTGACTCTTTCATGGGGTGACACTGAAGAATACAACCTCACCCCATTCCCGTTTTGTTGATATAGGTGGACCCCACTTCATTAAAATTGGAAGTGATGTTCTGTTCAACTGGGCAATGGATTTTCTATAGAGACAATGGCTAAGTTCACTATCATGGAGATCATATCCTCCATAATGTACCATCGCTAGATGTACTATTGGTGACAACTGAGCTTACGTTTCCCACCAGAGTATTCTCCACATTTGATTTTGAGCATCTAGATCTGAATCTTATCATCGATGATATAAACATATGTTCTCCTCCATTGCATCTTGTACCTAGCAGTCATGATCGACAGCCTATCAAGTTCGATGATGAGAAACACGAATAGGCTAGTGTAATAGGGTAATACTCAAATGGGGTTTGGGTGTTTTGTAATCTCGTATGGCAAGTATTTTATCAGATCTTTAAGATGTATTTCCCTTTAGTTGTATTCAAACTCCCGCTATATTCTTTTGAGATTATGTTGAACTATCAATGAATTTATGATTATGATCAAGTTTCCTTTTAGACAAGATGATGTTCTATTGTTATTTGTTGTTTTGTTATCATGCAGAAAAATGTACACAATTTATTGTAAATAAATTAATCAAGAGTTTATTAAAAATAATTATTAGGTTATTTATGTGTCTTTTTGGGCATTGAAATGGGGGTGTTACACTTTATGGTTGGAATTGATGAGTTTTAAGTCCTTAGGGGGGGTTTTGTAAGTTTAGTATCCCTCTCAATTGTTTTAATGGGTGCCTCCCTTACTAATAGTAAGTGTTAGTGATATTGTTTCCTTTTTGTTTTAGTGCAATTTAACTTGGTAAAGATCTTGTGCTTATCATGGAGGAGTTTCGGGGCATTCCATTGAGCATTGTATGACCCTGAAACATAAGGTGCAATGTCTGATTGATGCAGGTTGGCTGAGATTTGAGGAGGAGAATTGCTCATGAATTTTGATGTTGTCAAGCAATACTATGTATGATGCTTAGGGCAAAGTGAAGGTTGTTGTTAGATGTCTCCAATGACTCATTAGGATTTTAAAGTTTATGCCATTACTATAAACAACAGTCACAATGCTAATAATACGGATAAATTTGATGTCTCTCATTCTCTCAATTACATCTGTACTTATTTAACTTTCACTGGAATGTGAATGTAACTCGATGGTTTGTTTGCCCAAGCGACCTGCGCTCCTGAGTTTGACTTCCAAGTCTATTCAATCAGAAATTTCTCGTTCTACACGTTTGGTGAGGGTTCTGTAAATGATTAGTAAAGTAAAAAGTTAATAGAAAAATGTTTGATTGACTGTGTTTAAATAAAAAAGTATACACATTCATGTGACCTCATTTTATCATTCCAAAAATTTGTCTTTTTGAGAGAAAAATGAGTTATTAAGAACAAGAGTCGTTCGACTTAATCTGTCAATTGAAAATCCTTTGAATGTTTCTCGTCCTTGAAAATTCATTTTCAAGAATCTACACAGTTTCTTTCATTTTTCCTTGCTACAAGGTCGTGACAAAAGACAACAATAAATACCTCAGAGCCCTACACTGGGGCAATGAGAGGCACCGTGCATGAGCCACAAGCGAACCTAGGGGCAGATCAGAAGTTCTTACCCGATAGGTCGACAACCCGAAAGGGTGGCCTAGGCAAAAATTAGGGTAATAAAAAAATAAAAAAGGAAATAAAAAACAATCAGGGGTGTGTTATTAAGGTTTTGTCCCAAAATCCAAACTACAAAAGGATCTAAGTCAAGATTTTAAATGACACAAGGCCATGTTTCAACATCCCAAACACTAGTTTATCCTTTACTACGCCCTCCGAGCCAAAACATATTTGTTTTCTAAAAATAACAAAAAAAAAACAGAAAAAGCAAAATAGAAACCCTAAGTAGGAACCACTGCTAAACCAGGAAGAGCAACGCAAATAACACATGCATGAAGTTGGGCAACAATGAAAAGAAAAAAGAAAATAGAATCCGCCAAAGGCGAGTAAAGAAAAAAAAAGAGACAAAGATCTCCAGATTTTACAAGAAAGGCACAAAAGTGCAACGAAAGATTAATGTATAAGACAAAATAAGTAGAGCCCAATCCAAAAGTTGAAAGGAACAAAAGTACAAGCAAGACTCTCAAGGTTCTTACTCAATATAACCCTTAAACACTCTTTGGGCCTCTTTGATCTTTTCTTTCTTAGCCCTCTTACCCCTGACCATGTTACAAGCCCTAGGATCAATATTTTGGTTGATTAATTAAATGTCAAACGACTCCTTTGCTATCACTCCAAAATTGTTAACTAACTAAATCAAACAAAACATACACTTTGAGGGAATCCCTAAGTTATTTGCAAGAAGATAGGATGATGTCTCATGAGTTATCACATCTTTCAAAAAGAGAAAGTCAATTTTTGTTTTCCACAAAAAAAAAAAAGGAAGCAAAAAAATCAAATCAAAATCACAAAAATAGTAAAGAATGTCATGAGCATTATACATTTTTTATATGATTCAAAACCTTTTGCATTACTAGCATTTCAAGGTGAGGATTGCATGCATCTACATCCCAAAAATCATCTTCATATTAGGCTATAGATTTCTCTTTGTATACCAATTTCCCAAATCTAATGCCCTATCTTTTGAGTTTAGGATGAGAGGCCCTCTCAAAGAGTCAACCTCTTTCTTTCTCATAAGGTTGAGCCCTTTTGTACCAGTACCTATTGGCTTGTTTTATAGGACTCAACATCCTTTGCTTTATGATTTCATGGGACTCAAAGTCCTCGCTTTTATCTTTTGCAGGACTCAAAGTCCTCGCTTTTATCTTTCATAGGACTCAAAGTCCTCAGTCATTTATATTTTCAAAGACTTCAATGTCTTTTGTCAAAGACTTCAATGTCTTTTGCCTTTACATTTCAAAGACTATCAAAGTCTTTTGTCTTGCAAAGACTTCAATGTCTCCTTCCTTTACATTTCAAAGACTATCAAAGTCTTTTGTCTTGCAGAGACTTCAATGTCTTCTGCCTTTACATTTCAAAGACTATTAAAGTCTTTTTTCTTGCAGAGACTTCAATGTCTTTCGCCTTTACATTTCAAAGACTATCAAAGTCTTTTGTCTTACAGTGACTTCAATGTCTTCTTCCTTTACATTTCAAAGACTATCTGACAGAAGCTTGCTTGTGGGGCTTCTATGGAGGTTGGATCTTTGAGCTTCAATGAGGTCCTTTAATGGTGATTTTCCATCATGGAGATGCAGCGGAAGACAAAGGAGAATAGGTGAGAGGATGTTTCAATGGAAGAAAAGAGAGGGGGGAGCACGAAATTGAAGGAAGAAAAAGGGAGAGAAGTTGAACTTTGAGTTGTGTTTCAAAAGACTCTCATTCATCAAAGTTACAACAAGTGTTACACATGCTTCTATTTATAGACTAGGCAGCTTCCTTGGGAAGCTTTCTTGAGAAAACTTCCTTGAGAAGCTTCTTTGAGAAAACTTCCTTGAGAAGCTAGAGCTTGGCTACACACACCTCTCTCATAACTAAGCTCACCTCCTTGAGAAAATACATGAAAATACAAAAAATTCCCTACTACAAAGACTACTTAAAATGCCTCGAAATACAAGGCTAAAACCCTATACTACTAGAATGGCCAAAATACAAGGCCCAAACGAAGGAAAGCCCTATTCTAATATTTACAAAGATAAGCGGGCTCATACTTAGCCCATGGGCTCAAAATCTAACCTAAGGCTCATGAGAACCCTAGGGCCTTCCCTTGGATCTCTGGCCCAATCTACTTGGAGTCTTCTATCCAATGCCCTTGCGGGGTAGGATTGCATCATTTCCTCCACCTTGGAAAGGATTTGACCTCAAATCTTGAGGTTCTTCATACTCTGGGCTCCTTCCATCAACACCTGTAAAAAGAACAAAAACATATGTATTAGTGGTGTTTGGTATGTTGAAGTAAGGTAAGGTCTGAAAACCCATTTCCTGGGCATCTTCCCATGAAGGAACATGATTCCTCACCAACTCAATGAGTGGTGCTACAAGTATAGAAAAATATGGGACAATCCTTTTGTAAAAGTTTGTTAAGTCATGGAAGCCCCAAATTTTTCTTATACTTGGTGGAGTGGGCCACTCAGGAATGACCTTTATTCTCTTAGGGTTCATGGGAACCCCTTGATCACTATTTGAAAAATTAAGAAAAGTAACGCAATAAAACATACCCTTTCTGTATTTTCATATTGATTATTCCTATAAAAAAGTATGACAAACCTAAGGTGTCCCATATGAGTACCTAAGTTTGTATTGAAACTAAAAATAAGAACAAACCTACCTAATGGGTCCCTATGTACACACACCATGAAGATGTTATGTGTACGAGTGATTTTACAAAAGAGGGTTGCACCACTCAAAACATTCATCATACCACCTATTTTAGGGACTTGGTGCCTAATAATACCTATTTTGGGCACCAACAAAGCACAAGGATTTAAGCTCTTGCGAACCAAACCCACATCCAACAACTTCTTTACTTGAGGAATAAACTCAAGGCCAGGAGGTGTGGCAATGCTAGCAAGTGTCTTTTTACAAAAGAGAAAATGTGGAGGTTGTCTAAGAGGGAAAGTTTCTTTAATGTTTGTCTTTATTGTAAAATGAGTTTCTTTCTTAGCTAACCTCTTGGAGGAGACACTTACCTCCTTACACTTCTCTTTAACCACTAATGGTTGTCCTTCTTCTTGGGGGTATATTTCTTCATTAGATTCTTGCCCTTTTGCTTCTTCACTTTCACTGGAGGAAGGTGAAGTAGTAGCCTTTGTAGCGTCCCCAAAATAATGACTGGTTTAATAGTAATGATTTAAATAACAAAAAAAAACCATGGTAAATTTTTTTTTCTTTTTCATTTCTTTCTCTTTTCACAATAATTAGGTTTGGAAGGAAAATTCTCACTATAGAGTCTTGAATGGTCAGTTCATAACTCTTTTCGGAGTCATTTCTTTCTTACCACTCGTAATCTCTAAACTATTTTGTTGTTCCAAAAGGAAGAGTATACCAGCCATTACTTTAGGTCGTCACGTGAAAATAATAAAATAAAATATGGTCGGTAAACTCTTTTGCAAATAAAGTTTGCTAATACTTTCTTTTCAAATAGCAAGGTTAAACATAAGTACATTCATCATTTAAAAGCTGTCCAAAATATAGGAGTTTTACCAAATACATAGTGTCATCCAAAGCAAAAGTATCCACTGAAGTAGCTTCAGCCACATGTGTACAATCATCAAATTCCTATACAATAGGTCTACCCGTACAAAAACAAAAGAGTAAACCTAACAGTCAGTGCTAGATACACCCACCCTCAAAAAGTATATAAAACTAGTCCATAGAACTGTCTACTATGATGAAGAGCCTCCACTGATCGCCATATCTCCGGGGCCACTATCCTTCGTAGAGTCTGCCTCGGATGCCGACATGACGTCCTCGGGAGAATCCACCTCAGGGAGTGGGTCCTCATCACCCTCTAGAAAATCAAGAGCATCCACAGCAGGCTCAGGAGGTAGCTCCTCGGGATCCTCCTCAGGGTCTTCCTCGGATGACGTTACCTCAATCACTTGGACTGGCTCCACTAGACGGTATGGTGTAGGCGTGGGTAGTATCCACTCCACAGTACGCTGAAGCGTGCGCGCAGGTTCATCTGGATGCACCAATGAAGTAGCTGTAAATCGAATCGTGCCCCGAAATCGGCACCTTGTATTGCCTTCGAGGCTCTCCCAAGCTCCCTCTAGGCACTCCATCTCCACCCGGTCATGGATTAGCTACGCCGCCATCACGATCTACAAGAAAGAAAAGAAAGGGGTAGACTCTTTCACACGATATCTAACTACGTAGCAACACGATGCGTCCCATAACACTACATGCAAGTAAAAGGGGTATCTCTAGGCTTTTCATCTCTGATAATCGATTACACAGCCTTGGTAATCGATTACCAGAGGCCACACTCGAATCACACAGCTTCAGGACATGAAAACCTGAAAAAGGCACTGTGTAATCGATTACACATACCTGGTAATCGATTACCAGTGACCCATTCCTCTATGTAATCGATTACACAGACTGGTAATCGATTACCAGAGGCCTCCACAACCTTCCAGTTTCCTTTTTAAGCCTGGTAATCGATTACACCCCTTGGTAATCGATTACCAGAAGCTCTCATAGCTTCCTGACCTCATTTTCAAGCCTGGTAATCGATTACCAGAGACCATCTTAGCCTCCTATCTTCATTTTTAAGCCTTGTAATCGATTACCCACCCTTGGTAATCGATTACCAGAGGCCATAACCCATATATCACACAAGATTCACAGCTGGCCAGCCACCACACAAGCCTCCTTGCTTTGTGGTCTTTGTTCCTTTTATCTGTTGACTGCCAGGAGCTCGCCTGCTTAGGTACATCACAGGTTCTCACTGACTGACTATGCCCGGGTTGGGTCGGGATTGGTCAAGCTTGTGAATGTATGTATACATGATTTTGATGATGCCAAAGAAGAATCTAACAAGGCTGCTTCAAATGATAAGCATTTGCTTCAAGAATAATTCAAGATTGCTTCAACAAACAAAGCCCTTGTTTCAAGATTCACTAAAGACCAAGCCTTGCCTTAAAACAATGTGCTTTCAAGACATGCAAGGCTCTGGTAATCGATTACCAGGAAGTGTAATCGATTACCAGAAGACAGGGTTGAGAAATAGCTGTTGAAAAAGGTTTTGAATTTGAATTTTCAACATGTAATCGATTACCATATGTCTGTAATCGATTACCAGCAACGAAACTTTGGAAATTCAAATTCAAAAGTCATAACCCTTCAAATTATAATTGTGTAATCGATTACACAAACATTGTAATCGATTACCAGTGGAAAGTTTTTAGAAAATCTGCCAACAGTCACATCTTTTCATTAGATTTGTGAATGGTCATCAAAGGCCTATAAATAGGTGACTTGGGCACGAATTTTATGCAGAGAGTTTTGCTTGGCAAAAATGTCTTATCCTCTCAAAAGACAATGAGAGAGATTCCAAAAGAACTTCATTGTCAAATGCTCTCTCAAAAGAAATCCTTGGCCAAACACTTGCAAAATCTATAAGGATTCCTACATGATCTTTATTGTAATATTCTTCTCTTGAAGAGAGAATTCTTCTTCCATTCTTCTTATTCAATGAGATTGGTTAAGAGACTGTGAGTCTCTTGTTGTAAAGGATTCCTGAACACAAGGGATGGGTTGTCCCTGTGTGGTTCAGACTTTGTAATGGATTTTACAAAGATAGTGGAAATCTCAAGTGGGTTGCTTGAGTACTGGACGTAGGCACGGGTTGTGGCCGAACCAGTATAAAACTGTGTTTGCATTCTCTCTTCCCTTATCTCATTTATGTTATTGCAATCAATTTTGCCTTGCATGTTTATAGAACATTATTGAATTGATTGTTGTTGCTTCTTCTGCATTCTAAGCCTATCCCTCTTAAGATTATTGAGGCCACAAGGTCCAACAAGTGGTATCAGAGCAAGATTCTTGTATAAAGTTTAAAAACTTCAAGAATAGATATGGCCTCATCCAAATTTCCATTTTCTGAGGAAAATTCTATCAATAGGCTCTTATGTTCAATGGTGATCATTATTGGAAAACCCGAATGCAGATCTTTATAGAAGTCATAGATCTAAAGATATGGGAAGCCATTGAATTTGATTCATTTATTCCTACAATGGTAGAGAGAAATGCAACTACATAAAAAAAACTAGAGAAGAAAGAAGATGATGATGAAAGAAGAAAGAAGAAAGTTCCTCTTTAGCCCCAAAATGCAGAGTGCGATCAACTTGGGCACATGAGATTCAATTGTCCTGTGTTTAAAAGAAGAATGGAAAAATCCGACAAGATGAATTTCAAAGAGAAGAAAGAAAAGAAAGGATATATCACTTAGGAAGATAATGTCATAAATTATTCAAGTGATTCAGAGAAGAAAATCATAAGTCTGGGTATCATGATGAAAGACTATGAAAATGGAGAAGAGCAAAGTCGATACATTGATAGCAATTTCTCCAAACACATGGCATGCATCAAAGTTTATTCATATTTCTCCCCAAGATAAATGAATATGTGATTTATGGAGACAACAAACGAAGGCCACATTTCTCCCCAAGAAAAGTGAATATGCGATTTATGGAGACAACAAACAAAGGCCACTTGATCAACAACCCCAACAAGTAATATCAAATGATACCAATAGGTCACTTGTCTTTGATTGATTACTTTTGATGCTTGCTTTCTACTTGAGTTTAGACTGTCCTTGATGATTGTGATTGAATTTGATTGACTATGTTTGATGATTGATTGATTGTATTTTTTATTGTGTGTTTGATTGTCTTTGATGTTTGTTCCTGATTGAGTTTTTGATTGTTTTTAAAGAATCTATTAAACTTTTCAAATTAGTTTCATGTTTTAAGAAAAACTATTTAATTTAGAAAAGGAAATTTTGAAATTGAAATTTGAAATTGAAAATTGAAAAGTTAAATTTGAAAATTGAAAATAAAAATTTGAAATTTGAAATTAAAATTTGAAAGTTGGAAGTTGGAAGTTGGAAGTAGTTATTGGAAGTTGAAAGTTGAAAATGGAGGTTGTTAGTTGGAAGGGGAAGTTACTAAAAGTTGAAATTGGAAGTTGGAATTTAAAATTTAAAATTTAAAATTTAAATTTTAAAAATTTGAAATTTGAAATTTGAAATTTGAAATTTGAAATTTGAAATTTGAATTTTGAATTTTGAATTTTTTTAATAATAGAAATTATTGTGTATAGTTAGTTGATTGTTAATTTAATTAATTTGATTTGAAATATTTGATGATTGATTGTGTTTGATTGATGTGTTATTGTACTTGTTTTTGCTTGATTAATATTGAATGATTGTTTTAATGCCTTTTGGTATCACTTATTCTCATACATTGCAACAAGTGGTAACATCTTTCTCCTTTCTATTCATGATTTGTTTTTGATGTTGACAAAGGGGGAGAGAAAGATAAAAGATAAAATAGTAAGAAAAATTATCTATTGTTTTATGAGACAACTTTTTATATATGAAAAATATGAAATCTTCAATTGTCTCATATAAGCAATCATTGTAAAACCAAGGGGGAGTAAACTATATGCAAATAGATATTTTCTTTGTTGTTGCTCCTAACCTATAGGTGGTTGTCATCATCAAAAAGGGGGAGAATGTAAATCATGAAGATTTTGATGATATCAAGAAGAATTTGCTTGAGAAAGAGGGAGATGTAAATCATGCAAGCTTTGATGGTGTCGAGAAGAAATCACATGTTTGTCATCATCAAAAAGGGGGAGAATGTGAATGTATGTATACATGATTTTGATGATGCCAAAGAAGAATCTAACAAGGCTGCTTCAAATGATAAGCATTTGCTTCAAGAATAATTCAAGATTGCTTCAACAAACAAAGCCCTTGTTTCAAGATTCACTAAAGACCAAGCCTTGCCTTAAAACAATGTGCTTTCAAGACATGCAAGGCTCTGGTAATCGATTACCAGGAAGTGTAATCGATTACCAGAAGACAGGGTTGAGAAATAGCTGTTGAAAAAGGTTTTGAATTTGAATTTTCAACATGTAATCGATTACCATATGTCTGTAATCGATTACCAGCAACGAAACTTTGGAAATTCAAATTCAAAAGTCATAACCCTTCAAATTATAATTGTGTAATCGATTACACAAACATTGTAATCGATTACCAGTGGAAAGTTTTTAGAAAATCTGCCAACAGTCACATCTTTTCATTAGATTTGTGAATGGTCATCAAAGGCCTATAAATAGGTGACTTGGGCACGAATTTTATGCAGAGAGTTTTGCTTGGCAAAAATGTCTTATCCTCTCAAAAGACAATGAGAGAGATTCCAAAAGAACTTCATTGTCAAATGCTCTCTCAAAAGAAATCCTTGGCCAAACACTTGCAAAATCTATAAGGATTCCTACATGATCTTTATTGTAATATTCTTCTCTTGAAGAGAGAATTCTTCTTCCATTCTTCTTATTCAATGAGATTGGTTAAGAGACTGTGAGTCTCTTGTTGTAAAGGATTCCTGAACACAAGGGATGGGTTGTCCCTGTGTGGTTCAGACTTTGTAATGGATTTTACAAAGATAGTGGAAATCTTAAGTGGGTTGCTTGAGTACTGGACGTAGGCACGGGTTGTGGCCGAACCAGTATAAAACTGTGTTTGCATTCTCTCTTCCCTTATCTCATTTATGTTATTGCAATCAATTTTGCCTTGCATGTTTATAGAACATTATTGAATTGATTGTTGTTGCTTCTTCTGCATTCTAAGCCTATCCCTCTTAAGATTATTGAGGCCACAAGGTCCAACAAAGCTTGGTTTTGGGCAATAGCACCCCACCTGACGTCCCCAAGGTCTCCTGGCCCCCGCGACATATCTCCAGGTACCACTCTGTGGTCAACGAATAAAAGCAGGAAGTTTCACCCTTCTACACTTCCTATTTTCAAGCTTGTAGGATTATGGGGTACCCATCACATGTGGTACTAGGTGGCGGTCGGGCGATGGCGTAAGACAATTCTCCACATCCACAAATCACTTATAAACCCACCATCCCCTGTTGCCCACCTCCAACTGAGCTCACGTACTCCCACGTAGCCCTTATCCTCGTTCCTCTCAACGCCGGGTCCCCATCAATCCTCTCAAGCTCCCACAAAATCCAAGAAATTCAACATCCCATCATCACAAACTAACAAAACCAAGCAAAATAGGGCAAAGGCAAAAAACTCTGCCCAGAACACAAACCAAAAATCACAGCTTTTCACATACAAATACTCCAGTAACATTTTCTTTGTTCCAATTCGTTAACCGTCGGATCGACTCGAAAATTTTACTAGAAGTCTCTAGTACATAAGTCTACATTTTGACCGTTGGGATCTACTAGCAAACATCGAGAACTCATTCTATACTACTCTTTCCACAACCAGCAATTACATAGCATTTTTCTGCACTTATGCAAAATTTTGCTGCACATTTCAACAGCAAAATTCTGCATAAAGTGTAGATTTCGAAAACCACTCTTTCCCTCATCCAATTTTGCCCAAATTGAATCCTACAAGTCCCAAATCATGCACCAATCATGTCTAAACCAAGGACAAGCTTCAGACCACAACAACACAAAATCTAGGTATCCAAAACCCCTCAATTTAATGGATTTTCAAGGTTTGAGAAGTGAAATTGAGAATGGGATAAATTTGAAGCAAACTCTCACCTCACACCAGTCTATAACATCAATTTAAACTTGCTCAAACTGGATTTACACCTAAAATTCCACCGAATCAAAATTTTACTCCTCAACACCCAATTTTACCCTAGAAATGGCTCTTTGTTCACTTTGGTCATTTGTTTTTCTCTCTTGTACAGCCCAAGCTTTCTCATAAGTCCTAAATGACATTTCAAGCTAGGATTAACTCACTTTAACCTCCAAATGCCACTAAATCCAGATTTGGCCTTCCAACTCTCAAAACCTCACTCTTTTTCCACTCATAACACCATATTCTCACTTTCTAACCCTAGGTTAACTCTACCCTTCATCTCTAACAGTTTTCCATAAGCAATTTCAGCACATAAACATCATAAGCATCATCATAAAAACCCTAAAACTGAATGGGTAAGCTTAACTCATCCAAACATGGCAAGTTCAACATGCTTTCAACAAATTTCTTCACAAATAACTATCATGAAGCAGAAACCTAGCAAAACTACCCATCATATCTCCCAAAACCCAATACCCACGAAAATCAAGTGAGAAAGAAGTCTACCCAAACCTGAAATTTCGAGGTCCCACACGTAGAGATGCGCTTCACGACTCCGAAAATGCCCTCCTTTCGCGATTTGGAGCAGAAATGGTGACCAAAGGTTGGAGCTTTGTTGGAGCTTCAATGGTGGAGGAAGAAGAAGAGAATGGCAACGTGAGAGAGAGAAAAGAGCTTTCTGAAATTTTCTTTGGCTGAGTGAGGAGAGAGAAAACAACTTTTTGGTTAAAAAGAAAAGCTTTTCTCTTTTCTTTTATTTTATTTTAAGTTATGCCACATGTCCCCATTTGAGTGGAGCAAAAGGCCCACTTTTCTCTTGATGTGACTCATGCTCAGCCACATGAAGAGAAAAATCTGACCTTTTGAAATGCCAAAGTCCTGCCTCGGTTTGCGTGCCGTTTCTCTGGTTCCAATCCCTCGCGTTTCTCTGTGCCCGTCGGGGCTAGTTTTCGAAAGTAAGCAATATATATATATCAAAACGCTCAGAATAAAACCCCGAGCGTGGTTCAGAGGTTGGTTTTGTTAAATTTTAAGTCGCACGCAAAACGATAATTTTTAGACTAATTAATTAAGAATTAACCCATAACCTCCCAGTTAGTGATTTCTCTTCCTTAATTAGCCTAACCCGTGTATTTAGCCCCCACTATTCCTACTTCTACCAAGAACATATATGCATATACACTGAATAATACTTATATATATATATATATATATATATATATATATATATATATATATAATCATTCAAAATACATCATTTTCAAAAATTTCGGGTAGAAATTTCCAGGATGTCACAATACTCCCACCCTTTTAGGAATTTCGTCCCCGAAATTTACTACTCTATGAACAAACTTGGGTACAATTCTCTCATCCTATCCTCCAACTCCCATGTAGAATCACCCTCATCGGTTCCCCATTGCACCTTCACCAACGCGATCTCCTTTCCTCTTAGTGACTTCATCCTTCGATCAGTGATCTTCTGAAGTTGTGCTTTATAGGTGAGGTTATCCTTCACCTGTACCTCATCAAGTGAAAGTATATGTGATGGATCCGGGTTGTACCGTCTCAGTTGAGAGACATGCAACCATAGGATGCAAATTCACGATAAACTCGGAGGTAAGGCGATATGATAAGCTACAGGCCCAACCTTCTTCAAAATCTGATACGAACCTAGATACTTGGGCGTCAACTTCCTAGATTTGAGAGCTCTTCCAACCCCGGTTACAGGAGAAACCTTCAAAAACACATGTTCTCCTTCCTGAAAATCTAGTGGCTTCCTCCTTCTATCATAATAGCTTTTCTGCCTATCCTGAGACGCTTTTATCTTCTCTCGAATCAATTTCACTTGTTCGGTGATCTGTTGTAGCATTTCAGGTCCAAGAAGTACTGCTTCCTCATCATCATACCAACAAATAGGAGTTTTGCACTTTCGTCCATATAGAGCTTCAAAAGGAGCCATACCTATACTGGCTTGGTAGCTATTGTTGTAAGTAAATTCAATCAATGGCAAACAATCCATCCAGCTACCTTGTTGCTCTATAATACACGCCCGAAGTAGATCTTCTAGAGTCTGGATGGTTCGTTCAGTCTGACCATCTGTTTGAGGATGATAAGCTGAACTAAGCTTCAGCTTTGTCCCCAATGCTTCATGTAGACTTGCCCAAAATCGCGAAGTGAACCTCGGATCCCTGTCGGATACAATACTGGAAGGAATTCCATGCAACCTTACTACTTCTTTAATATACAACTCCACTAGCTTCTCCATTCTATACTTCATATTCACTGGAATAAAATGAGCAGATTTGGTAAGTCGATCTACTATGACCCACACTGCATCATGTCCACGACTAGTCTTAGGTAAACTAGATACAAAATCCATAGATATGCTCTCCCATTTCCATTTCGGAATTTCCAATGGCTTCAATTCTCCTGATGGTCGCTGGTGCTCAGCCTTAGCCTTTTGACATGTCAAACACCTCGCTACATATTCAGCTACATCTTTCTTCATGCCATGCCACCAAAAACTTCTCTTCAAATCTTGGTACATCTTAGTCATTCCTGGATGGAAACTAAGACGACTTTTATGCGCTTCTTCCAAGATCTTAACTTTCAAATCATCTAAAGATGGCACACATATCCTCCCCTTGAATCTAATTAACCCGGTTGTGTCTTTCTCAAACTCCACATTCTTATCCCCCATTACATCTAATACCTTGCCTTGCAAAAACGGGTCATCCTCTTGAGCCTCGCGTATGTGATCTACGAATTCATTGGTGATCTGCAATGCTCCCACAAATAAGCTCTTGGGTCGCACCTCGATTGCTAGATTCAAATCTCGGAATTCTTCTATCAATCTCTGCTCCAAACTCATCATAGTCGCAACATGTAAAGACTTCCGGCTTAGCGCGTCGGCTACTACATTAGCCTTTCCGGGATGGTAGGAAAGACCAAAATCATAATCCTTGAGGAACTCCATCCATCTTCATTGCCTCATATTGAGTTCCTTCTGATCGAACAAGTATTTGAGACTCTTGTGATCACTGAAAACTTCAAAACGAGTATCGTATAAGTAATGCCTCCAAATCTTTAAAGCAAAGACCACTGCTGCTAGTTCCAAGTCATGGGTCGGATAGTTAACTTCATGAGGACGTAATTGACGTGAAGCATAAGCCACTATTCTTCCCTCTTGCATCAACACACACCCAAGCCTTGCCCGCTTGCATCACAATACACTTCAAATGGTTTCTTAGGGTCGGGCAAAATTAACACTGGAGCTGTTGTCAACCGCCTCTTCAACTCTTGGAAACTTTGATCACACTTCTCATTCCAAACGAACTTCTCATTCTTACGAGTCAACTTAGTTAGGGGCAATGCCAATTTAGAAAATCCCTCAATGAATTTTCTATAATAGCCAACCAACCCCAAGAAGCTTCAAACTTCCGTTGGAGTTGTCGGTTGTTGCCACTCCATAACCGACTCCACCTTGTTCGGATCCACCGCAACCCCGTCCTTAGAAATCACGTGCCCCAAGAACTGCACTTTCTCCAACCAAAAGTCACATTTGACAGTTTGGCGAACAACTTCCTATCTCTCAGGATATGTAACACAATCCTCAAGTGCTTCTCATGCTCCTCCTTATTCCTTGAATACACTAGGATATCATCAATGAACACAACCACGAACTGATCCAAGTAATCATGGAATATACGGTTCATATAGTCCATGAAAATAGCCGGAGCATTAGTCACTCCAAATGGCATGACTAAATACTCGTAGTGCCCATACTGAGTCCGAAACGCAGTCTTTGGGATATCTTCCTTCTTAACTCGGATTTGATGATACCCCGATCACAAATCTATCTTCGAAAATACCGTCGCTCCCCTCAATTGGTCAATAATATCATCTATCCTTGGTAGAGGATATTTGTTCTTGATAGTGACCTTGTTTAACTGCCGGTAGTCTACACACATTCTCATACTTCCATCCTTCTTTTTAACCAACAAGACCGGCGTTCCCCACGGTGATGCACTTGGGCGAACAAATTGTTTGCTTAAAAGATCTTGCACTTGTGCCTTCACCTCTGCCAGTTCTACCGGAGACATCCTATAGGGCGCGATCGACACTGGATTTGCCCCAGGCACCAAGTCAATAATGAATTCCACTTCTCTCTCAGGTGGTAATTCACAAATGTCGTCAGGAAAAACTTCTGGAAATTCCGACACCACCGGTATACTACTAACTTCAGTGTCCTCTTCCATATTCATGGAGAATAACACCATGTAAGTTCGAATGTCCCCAGTTCCATCGTTGGCCGCATCCTCTTTCAATGGTTCATTTGGAACTACATCTCCACCAAATACTAGCATCTTCTCCTTGCAGTCTAGAAAGATATGGTTAGCAGATAACCAATCCATCCCCAAGATCACATCTAGATGAGCTAAAGGTAGGCAAATCAAATCCGCCATAAAAGATCGACCCTCAACAATTATAGGACACTTCAAACACACCCGAGAGGTGGTTACATGCTCATTAGTCGGAGTAGACACCACCATATCATATGGTAACTCTGTCGCACATAACCCCAACCTCTCCACACATGCATGAGATATGAAAGAATGCGTGGCACCCGAATCATAAAGTACATCTAGTAGTTTATCAGCAATCAAACACTTACCCCGTATCAAATCGTCGGAGGCAGCCGCTTCTGAACCACTCATAGCAAATACCCGGGAGGGTACTTTTGGTCTTCCACCACTAGTGTTGTTGTTGTTGCTAACATTACCGCTCCTTGTAGAATTAGTGGGTCCACGATTGACGGTGTTAGAATTGGCGGTTACCGTCGATCTCCCGGTCACCCTACATTCTCGAGCATAATGGCCCGCCTTGCCACAAACATAACAACGGTTCTCCTGTGCCTGTGGGAGCTGTGGGCAATTCCTCTTAAGATGCGGTCCCCCACACTGAAAACACTGTACCCGAGTCCCCCTTGACTGGCTCATATTGGAGGTAGCCATAGGTTGTTTCCCCTTGTTGCTAGCATATGGCTTCATCCTCTTATTACTAGTCCCCCTAAAAGGATGGTTTCTCTGAGGTCCTCCAACGCCTCTAACTTGCCTCTCCTTCATCTTGTACTAAAAAATCATGCACTTTGTCACCAACTGATTAAAATCCGTGATCTGCATATAACTAACCGCCTGTTGAATCTCCAAGCGAAGCCCATTCTTAAACTGAGCACATAAATCTTCCTCATTCCGAGCATCTTGGTATTGAGGCCAATACTGCAGAAGCTCATTAAACTTAGCCGTGTACTCCCCAACAGACATGTTTCCCTGCTTCAAATCCAAAAATTCCCTTGCCTTCCGCTTCCTGAGATCTCGTGGAAAGTAATTTTCCAGAAATTTGTCCTTGAAGGCATTCCAAGGAATCACGCCTCCAGGTGCCGCAAATGAAGGCTTCACAAACTTCCACCAATTCTCGGCCTCTCCTTGGAGCATAAATGTTGCATAAGGAACCTTATGCTCCTCGAGGCAACCCATCGCCTCGAAAATCTTCTCCGTCTCAGCTAACCACAACCTAGCACCTTCCGGATCATAGTCTCCACTGAACTTTGGCGGGTGGTTCTTACGGAAAGCCATGAGTCCCCGATACTCTGCCGGCTCCACATCACGTTCCTGCACCAGAGTTTCTAGCACAGCTATGATGCGGTCGAGGACATCACGATTCTGATCCCTACCACGTCCTGCCATACCTATCCTGTAGGAAAACTATTAGTATCCATGAAACCCTACTGAGAGAGTGTACCACACAGGCTATGACAGTTACAACAATATCCTTCTCTCTATACATACATATACACACAACAATTTTATTGAATCAATCACACGTTCATGCTTAAGACAAGAAGGTAGAAATACACACAATGTGTGACTTAACGTCACTCCCCGAAACCTACTTCCAAGTTTCAGAGATACACAGCATTCACACAGCAAGACCATAAACAGATTCACTAGAATCCAACTTTTGCTCTGATACCACCAATTGTGGCGTCCCCAAAATAATGACTGGTTTAATAGTAATGATTTAAATAACAAAAAAAAACCATGGTAATTTTTTTTTTCTTTTTCATTTCTTTCTCTTTTCACAATAATTAGGTTCGGAAGGAAAATCCTCACTATAGAGTCCTGAATGACCAGTTCACAACTCTTTTCGGAGTCATTTCTTTCTTACCACTCGTAATCTCAAAACTATTTTGTTGTTCCAAAAGAAAGAGTATACCAGCCATTACTTTAGGTCGTCACGTGAAAATAATAAAATAAAATACAGTCAGTAAACTCTTTTGCAAATAAAGTTTGCTAATACTTTCTTTTCAAATAGCAAGGTTAAACATAAGTACATTCATCATTTAAAAGCTGTCCAAAATATGGGAGTTTTACCAAATACATAGTGTCATCCAAAGCAAAAGTATCCCCTGAAGTAGCTTCAGCCACATGTGTACAATCATCAAATTCCTATACAATAGGTCTACCCGTACAAAAACAAAAGATTAAACCTAACAGTCAGTCCTAGATACACCCACCTTCAAAAAGTATATAAAACTAGTCCATAGAACTGTCTACTATGATGAAGAGCCTCCATTGATCGCCATCTCTCCGGGGCCACTATCCTCCGTAGAGTTTGCCTCAGATACCGACATGACGTCCTCGGGAGAATCCACCTCAGGGAGTGGGTCCTCATCACCCTCTAGAAAATCAAGAGCATCCACAGCAGGCTTAGGAGGTAGCTCCTCGGGATCCTCCTTAGGGTCTTCCTCGGATGACGTTACCTCAATCACTTGGACTGGCTCCACTAGACGGTATGGTGCAGGCGTGGGTAGTATCCACTCCACAGTACGCTGAAGCGTGCGCGCGGGTTCATCTGGATGCACCAATGAAGTAGCTGTAAATCGAATCGTGCCCCGAAATCGGCACCTCGTATTGCCTTCGAGGGTCTCCCAAGCTCCCTCTAGGCACTCCATCTCCACTCGATCATGGATTAGCTGTGCCGCCATCACGATCTACAAGAAAGAAAAGAAAGGGGTAGACTCTTTCACGCGATATCTAACTACGTAGCAACACGATGCGTCCCATAACACTACATGCAAGTAAAAGGGGTATCTCTAGGCTTTTCATCTCTGATAATCGATTACACAGCCTTGGTAATCGATTACCAGAGGCCACACTCGAATCACATAGCTTCAGGACATGAAAACCTGAAAAAGGCACTGTGTAATCGATTACACATACCTGGTAATCGATTACCAGTGACCCATTCCTCTATGTAATCGATTACACAGACTGGTAATCGATTACCAGAGGCCTCCACAACCTTCCAGTTCCCTTTTTAAGCCTGGTAATCGGTTACACCCCTTGGTAATCGATTACCAGAAGCTCTCCTAGCTTCCTGACCTCATTTTCATGCCTGGTAATCGATTACACCCATTTAGTAATCGATTACCAGAGACCATCTTAGCCTCCTATCTTCATTTTTAAGCCTTGTAATCGATTACCCACCCTTGGTAATCGATTACCAGAGGCCATAACCCATATATCACACAAGATTCACAGCTGGCCAGCCACCACACAAGCCTCCTTGCTTTGTAGTCTTTGTTCCTTTTATCTGTTGACTGCCAGGAGCTCGCATGTTTAGGTACATCACAGGTTCTCACTGACTGACTATGCCCGGGTTGGGTCGGGATTGGTCAAGCTTGGTTTTGGGCAATAGCACCCCACCTGACATCCCCAAGGTCTCCTGGCCCCCGCGACATATCTCCAGGTACCACTCTGTGGTCAACGAATAAAAGCAGGAAGTTTCACCCTTCTACACTTCCTATTTTCAAGCTTGTAGGATTATGGGGTACCCATCACATGTGGTACTAGGTGGCGGTCGGGCGATGGCGTAAGACAATTCTCCACATCCACAAATCACTTATAAACCCACCATCCCCTGTTGCCCACCTCTAACTGAGCTCACGTACTCCCACGTAGCCCTTATCCTCGTTCCTCTCAACGCCGGGTCCCCATCAATCCTCTCAAGCTCCCACAAAATCCAAGAAATTCAACATCCCATCATCACAAACTAACAAAACCAAGCAAAATAGGGCAAAGGCAAAAAACTCTGCCCAGAACACAAACCAAAAATCACAGCTTTTCACATACAAATACTCCAGTAACATTTTCTTTGTTCCAATTCGTTAACCGTCGTATCGACTCGAAAATTTTACTAGAAGTCTCTAGTACATAAGTCTACATTTTGACTGTTGGGATCTACTAGCAAACATCGAGAACTCATTCTATACTACTCTTTCCACAACCAGCAATTACATAGCATTTTTCTGCACTTATGCAAAATTTTGCTGCACATTTCAACAACAAAATTCTGCATAAAGTGCAGATTTCGAAAACCACTCTTTCCCTCATCCAATTTTGCTCAAATTGAATCCTACAAGTCCCAAATCATGCACCAATCATGTCTAAACCAAGGACAAGCTTCAGACCACAACAACACAAAATCTAGGTATCCAAAACCCCTCAATTTAATGGATTTTCAAGGTTTGAGAAGTGAAATTGAGAATGGGATAAATTTGAAGCAAACTCTCACCTCACACCCGTCTATAACATCAATTTAAACTTGCTCAAACTGGATTTACACCTAAAATTCCACCGAATCAAAATTTTACTCCTCAACACCCAATTTTACCCTAGAAATGGCTCTTTGTTCACTTTGGTCATTTGTTTTTCTCTCTTGTACAGCCCAAGCTTTCTCATAAGTCCTAAATGACATTTCAAGCTAGGATTAACTCACTTTAACCTCCAAATGCCACTAAATCCAGATTTGGCCTTCCAACTCTCAAAACCTCACTCTTTTTTCCACTCATAACACCATATTCTCACTTTCTAACCCTAGGTTAACTCTACCCTTCATCTCTAACAGTTTTCCATAAGCAATTTCAGCACATAAACATCACAAGCATCATCATAAAAACCCTAAAACTGAATGGGTAAGCTTAACTCATCCAAACATGGCAAGTTCAACATGCTTTCAACAAATTTCTTCACAAATAACTATCATGAAGCAGAAACCTAGCAAAACTACACATCATATCTCCCAAAACCCAATACCCACGAAAATCAAGTGAGAAAGAAGTCTACCCAAACCTGAAATTTCGAGGTCCCACATGTAGAGATGCGCTTCACGACTCCGAAAATGCCCTCCTTTCGTGATTTGGAGTAGAAATGGTGACCAAAGGTTGGAGCTTTGTTGGAGCTTCAATGGTGGAGGAAGAAGAAGAGAATGGCAACGTGAGAGAGAGAAAAGAGCTTTCTGAAATTTTCTTTGGCTCAGTGAGGAGAGAGAAAACAGCTTTTTGGTTAAAAAGAAAAGCTTTTCTCTTTTCTTTTATTTTATTTTAAGTTATGCCACATGTCCCCATTTGAGTGGAGCAAAAGGCCCACTTTTCTCTTGATGTGACTCATGCTCAGCCACATGAAGAGAAAAATCTGACCTTTTGAAATGCCAAAGTCTTGCCTCGGTTTGCGTGCTATTTCTCTGGTTCTAGTCCCTCGCGTTTCTCTGCGCCCGTCGGGGCCAGTTTTCGAAAGTAAGCAATATATATATCAAAACGCTCAGAATAAAACCCCGAGCGTGGTTCAGAGGTTGGTTTTGTTAAATTTTAAGTTGCACGCAAAACGATAATTTTTAGACTAATTAATTAAGAATTAACCCAAAACCTCCCAGTTATAGATTGCTCTTCCTTAATTAGCCTAACCCGCGTATCTAGCCCCCACTATTCCTACTTCTACCAAGAACATATATGCATATACACTGAATAATACTTATATATATATATATATATATATATATATATATATATATATATATATATATATATATATATATATATATATATATATAATAATTCAAAATACATTGTATATATATATATGGGGGAGAATTTCCAGGATGTCACAACCTTATCTTGGCTACTATAAATGTCTTGGCCCTTCATAATCATGGTTTTTGTGGTGGGGCATTGAGAAGTAATGTGTCCTCTTCCAAGACATTTAAAGCACTTTATATAGCTAGTTTTCTCTTGCATACTAGCCTTAGGGGCTTGCTTTTCTATTGTCTTCCCCTTATCATCTTTGGGCTTAGAAGGTGTCACCCCTAAGATGCCTTGACCTTGGTATTTCTTTGGATAAGAGTGAGAGCCATAAGATTTTGACGTAGGCTTCTTTTTAAGTTGTTGTGTGCTCTGCCCTAATTTCCCAAACTAAGTTAGCCTCTACATTGTCCTTCCCATGGAAGTATGAATGGTTAATGTTAGCCTCTTGAGGCTTTCTTTCCTTTTCTCTTCTATGGGAGTGAGGTCTAAGATGTGACCTATGCCTTCCTTCTTAATAGTCACGAAGTTCTTCAGTTAGGCTCTTGCAAGAGTTATGACTACTATAGGAGGCATGTTTTTCTTTTTTCATTTCTTTCATTATTTTTCTTCTTTCTTGCTCTCTTATTTTCTTTCTTTCATCTTGACTTATTTCTTACATTCTTTTTTTTCCTTTTTCTTTTCTCTCTTGTTTTTCTTTCCATAACTTGAGGGAACTCAACTCATCTAAGATTCTAGATAAAGGGTCTTTATGACTAGTACCCTCGCCATTAACACTAGATGAATGATGACTCATGTTGGTTGCTAAGTTGTGGTCCTTCTTGTTGGAGATTTGAAAACAAGAGGTAAAAGAAACTATGATTGAAACTAGCCAAAATAAACACCAAAAGAGGTGTGAAAGATAAGGTAAAAAACTAATTGGTAAAAGGAAAGCTATCTAGGCGGTTTGAGAATGGAAGGTAAAGGAAATAAGCTATGAAAGTAAGCAAGAAATGTAAACTAGGCGAATCCTCAGAGTGTTTGGATGACCACATTCAAGGTTCCCAACAAAACACTCACTATCCTAAGGAAAAATTGCCTAAAATTATTACACACAAATGGAAGTTTAGTAACCTATTGGAGGCTCCCAACACACTTCCAATGAATAGCCTTTTTGTTACAAAACTTGAAAGCAATGAAGGTAAGTAAATTGCAAATTAAAAAATTACAAAACATCCTCAATTTTGGTGGTTGTTCTCTCTTTGATGATTCACTCAATTTGGAGTGCTTCTTAGTCCAATAGCTCTTAAGGTGGTTGGCCCCTTTCTTCTTGACTCAAATTCTTCAAGGGATGGCACCAATCCTCCTTCCAATTCCCTATATGGCAACCCACAAACAAGGAAACAAAGAGACAAACAATAACCAAAGACAAAAAAAAATTAAATGAAAGCTAAACCAATGGAGTTTTAACAAGATAATTTTTCAAGGATTATTCAACAATTAAAGCCATGAAAAGGACATAGAAGCAATCTAGGACTCAAAGAGAAACTTAGAATGGCTATAGAGTAGAGTAACCCTAGGGCCTTCCCTTGGATCTCTAGCCCAATCTACTTGGAGTCTTCTATCCAATTCCCTTGCGGGGTAGGATTGCATCACTATCAAAGTCTTTTGTCTTGCTGAGACTTCAATGTCTTCTGCCCTTTACATTTCAAGGACTTCAATGTATTTTGTCAAAATACTACAATGCCTTCATTTACATTTCAAAAGACTTCAATGTCTTCAGTCATTTACACTTTCAAAAACTACAATGTCTTCATTTACGCTTTCAAAAACTACAATGTCTTCATTTACATTTCAAAAGACTTCAATGTCTTCAATCATTTATGCTTTCAAAAGACTACAATGTCTTCATTTATATTTCCAAGACTTCAATGTCTTTAATCATTTACGCTTTCAAAAGACTACAATGTCTTCATTTACATTTCAAAAGACTTCAATGTCTTTAGTCATTTACTCTTTCAAAAGACTACAATGTCTTCATTTATATTTCAAAGACTTCAATGTCTTCAGTCATTTATGCTTTCACAAGACTACAATATCTTCATTTACATTTCAAAGACTTCAAAGTCTTTGGTCTTTTATAGGACTCAATGTCCTTGTCTTTGTGCTTCATAGGACTCAACGTTCTTTGTTTCTATGTTTCAAAAAAAAAAGAAAAAGAAAAAAGAGGGACTTCAGATGTCTTCTGCTCTACAGGACTCCAATGTCCTTTTGTTTATAGGTTTTTCTTCCTTGGTATTCCCTAGTTGCCCAGTCAAATAGCAAGGTCGCTCGAATGAAATTAGTGTCCTTATCTTTACTTCTCTTTTATATCCAATACAAGATAAGTAAAGAGGGGCAACTATCATACCCTAATTTCATTTGGGGACTATCATTCATTGATATTTTGATTTCCGCTAGCCGAATTGGGCTGTTCAACACCTGCTACCATGCAAGACGAAAGATCATTCCATGTTTCGGTAAAGAATATGGAAAATACCCAAAAGGGAGGGCAAAAGTGTCATTTTAAGCTCTTTTATAAACCCTGGCTCACCCAGGCTAGCCTCTGGCTTGCCTGGGCCCCCAAATAGCTTAGGGGTGAAGTAACCAGCTCGCCTGAGCGAGCAAGGTTACATCAAGTTGAAGCAACAACTTGCCTGGGTGAGCTGCCATGACCCATAATGCCATCTTTTGCTATAAAGAGGCATGAGGGAGGCTAAGTGAAGGATTCCAAGGTCCAGCATTGAGAGAAATCAGAGA